>NW_028319643.1:795000-952500 GCF_062004578.1 Staurois parvus
GAAAAATTCGCTCATCTCTACCCACAACCACACAGATATCAATATATAAAGTTATACACATGTATGTTTTGAGTCTTAAAATGTGGAAAGAAAACTTAGCCATTTTAGTGTGCTCCGTCCTGTAGTCCAATGCAACGTTGTGCAAGAGTGATGGTTTCAGCCTCATTGTCGAACTTTGGAATAATCCTCAGTCTTCAAAACCTCCTGGCTAACCTATGACAAAAAAAAAAAACATATATACATATTACTGCATTGGGAGCAAGTAGGCAATCATCTACTTAACATAAATTACACTAAAAATGGAAAAAAATGTTTACACCCACAACTAGAGATGAGCAAATCGAATCAGGCGAAGTGAAATTCGTTTCGAATTTCAGGAAAAATTCGATTCGCGGCGAATCCGAATTTTTGCCGACTTCGGATGGTGGAATCGAATTTTTCCTGATCGGCCGTTTTCATCCCTTCTACAGCCGGCAAAAATGTCCCTGCAGAGAGCTCCGCTATTTCTGACAGCTGTCTGACAGTTCTTTCACATTTCCAGCGGTTGAAACATTGTATGTATTTGTTTCCATTTAGGATACAGATGTTTTTATTAGGAAACAAATAGATACAATGTTTCAATCGCTGTAAATGTGAAAGAACTGTCAGAGAACTGTCAGAAATAGAGGAACTCTGCACATACACTTTTTGCTTTACTGGAATTATTCTTATTTTCATTCTTCTTCTTCTTATTTTCATTCTTCTTTTCATTCTTTTCATTCTTCTTTTCATTCTTTTCATTCTTCTTTTCATTCTTCTTCTTATTTTCATTCTTCTTTTCATTCTTTTCATTCTTATTTTCATTCTTCTTATTATTTTCATTCTTCTTTTCATTCTTCTTGTCATTCTTTTCATTCTTCTTTTCATTCTTTTCATTCTTCTTTTCATTCTTCTTATTTTCATTCATCTTTTCATTCTTTTCATTCTTCTTTTCATTCTTTTCATTCTTCTTTTCATTCTTCTTCTTCTTTTCATTCTTCTTCTTCTTTTCATTCTTCTTTTCATTCTTTTCATTCTTCTTCTTATTTTCATTCTTCTTTTCATTCTTTTCATTCTTCTTTTCATTCTTCTTCTTATTTTCATTTTTCTTTTCAGTCTTTTCATTCTTCTTTTCATTCTTCTTATTTTCATTCTTCTTTTCATTCTTTTCATTCTTCTTTTCATTCTTTTCATTATTCTTTTCATTCTTCTTCTTATTTTCATTCTTCTTTTCATTCTTCTTCTTCTTTTCATTCTTCTTTTCATTCTTTTCATTCTTCTTTTCATTCTTCTTCTTCTTTTCATTCTTCTTTTCATTCTTTTCATTCTTCTTCTTATTTTCATTCTTCTTTTCATTCTTTTCATTCTTCTTTTCATTCTTCTTCTTATTTTTATTCTTCTTTTCATTCTTCTTTTCATTCTTTTCATTCTTCTTCTTTTCATTCTTTTCATTCTTCTTCTTCTTCTCATTCTTTTCATTCTTCTTCTTCTTTTCATTCTTTTCATTCTTCTTCTTCTCCTTCTTCTTCTTTGGCCCCGTGACTGCCCAAATGAGTGAAGTGTGCGGTGATTCTAAGATCGACGGCACTCATCTGCATGTCATACTGACTGACAGTATTATTTCTCTTCCCCAGCAGACTCCAAGGACATTTAAATTAAAGGTACAGTGTTCTGCACTAATATAAAGGCTCTCTGAAGCCTAGAAACCCTTTTTATAAGTAAAATTCGCGGCGAATAAATTCGAATCGAATCGAATTTTTTCGGAAAGTTCGGCGAATCAGGCGAATCGAATTTTTGAAAAATTCGCTCATCTCTACCCACAACCACACACATATTAATATATAAAGTCATACACATGTATGTTTTGAGTCTTAAAATGTGGAAAGAAAACTTAGCCATTTTAGTGTGCTCCGTCCTGTAGTCCAATGCAACGTTGTGCAAGAGTGATGGTTTCAGCCTCATTGTCGAACTTTGGAATAATCCTCAGTCTTCAAAACCTCCTGGCTAACCTATGACAAAAAAACAAAAACATATATACATATTACTGCATTGGGAGCAAGTAGGCAATCATCTACTTAACATAAATTACACTAAAAATGGAAAAACATGTTTACACCCACAACTAGAGATGAGCAAATCGAATCAGGCGAAGTGGAATTCGTTTCGAATTTCAGGAAAAATTCGATTCGCGGCGAATCCGAATTTTTGCCGACTTCGGATGGTCGAATCGAATTTTTCCTGATCGGCCGTTTTCATCCCTTCTACAGCCGGCAAAAATGTCCCTGCAGAGAGCTCCGCTATTTCTGACAGCTGTCTGACAGTTCTTTCACATTTCCAGCGGTTGAAACATTGTATGTATTTGTTTCCATTTAGGATACAGATGTTTTTATTAGGAAACAAATAGATACAATGTTTCAATCGCTGTAAATGTGAAAGAACTGTCAGAGAACTGTCAGAAATAGAGGAACTCTGCACATACACTTTTTGCTTTACTGGAATTATTCTTATTTTCATTCTTCTTCTTCTTATTTTCATTCTTCTTTTCATTCTTTTCATTCTTCTTTTCATTCTTTTCATTCTTCTTTTCATTCTTCTTCTTATTTTCATTCTTCTTTTCATTCTTATTTTCATTCTTCTTATTTTCATTCTTCTTTTCATTCTTCTTGTCATTCTTTTCATTCTTCTTTTCATTCTTTTCATTCTTCTTTTCATTCTTCTTCTTATTTTCATTCATCTTTTCATTTTTTTCATTCTTCTTCTTCTTTTCATTCTTCTTTTCATTCTTTTCATTCTTCTTTTCATTCTTCTTCTTCTTTTCATTCTTATTTTCATTCTTCTTTTCATTCTTTTCATTCTTCTTTTCATTCTGTTTTTCATTCTTCTTCTTCTTTTCATTTTTCTTTTCAGTCTTTTCATTCTTCTTTTCATTCTTCTTCTTATTTTCATTCTTCTTTTCATTCTTCTTCTTCTTTTCATTCTTCTTTTCATTCTTTTCATTCTTCTTTTCATTCTTCTTCTTATTTTCATTCTTCTTTTCATTCTTTTCATTCTTCTTTTCATTCTTCTTCTTATTTTCATTCTTCTTTTCATTCTTTTCATTCTTCTTTTCATTCTTCTTCTTATTTTTATTCTTCTTTTCATTCTTTTCATTCTTCTTTTCATTCTTTTCATTCTTCTTCTTTTCATTCTTCTTCTTCTTCTTTTCATTCTTTTCATTCTTCTTCTTCTTCTTTTCATTCTTTTCATTCTTCTTCTATTCATTCTTTTCATTCTTCTTCTTCTTCTTCTCCTTCTTCTTCTTTGGCCCCGTGACTGCCCAAATGAGTGAAGTGTGCGGTGATTCTAAGATCGACGGCACTCATCTGCATGTCATACTGACTGACAGTATTATTTCTCTTCCCCAGCAGACTCCAAGGACATTTAAATTAAAGGTACAGTGTTCTGCACTAATATAAAGGCTCTCTGAAGCCTAGAAACCCTTTTTATAAGTAAAATTTGCGGCGAATAAATTCGAATCGAATCAAATTTTTTCGGAAAATTCGGCGAATCAGGCGAATCGAATTTTTGAAAAATTCGCTCATCTCTACCCACAACCACACACATATTAATATATAAAGTCATACACATGTATGTTTTGAGTCTTAAAATGTGGAAAGAAAACTTAGCCATTTTAGTGTGCTCCGTCCTGTAGTCCAATGCAACGTTGTGCAAGAGTGATGGTTTCAGCCTCATTGTCGAACTTTGGAATAATCCTCAGTCTTCAAAACCTCCTGGCTAACCTATGACAAAAAAAAAAAAACATATATACATATTACTGCATTGGGAGCAAGTAGGCAATCATCTACTTAACATAAATTACACTAAAAATGGAAAAACATGTTTACACCCACAACTAGAGATGAGCAAATCGAATCAGGCGAAGTGGAATTCGTTTCGAATTTCAGGGAAAATTCGATTCGCGGCGAATCCGAATTTTTGCCGACTTCGGATGGTCGAATCGAATTTTTCCTGATCGGCCGTTTTCATCCCTTCTACAGCCGGCAAAAATGTCCCTGCAGAGAGCTCCGCTATTTCTGACAGCTGTCTGACAGTTCTTTCACATTTCCAGCGGTTGAAACATTGTATGTATTTGTTTCCATTTACGATACAGATGTTTTTATTAGGAAACAAATAGATACAATGTTTCAATCGCTGTAAATGTGAAAGAACTGTCAGAGAACTGTCAGAAATAGAGGAACTCTGCACATACACTTTTTGCTTTACTGGAATTATTCTTATTTTCATTCTTCTTCTTCTTATTTTCATTCTTCTTTTCATTCTTTTCATTCTTCTTTTCATTCTTTTCATTCTTCTTATTTTCATTCTTCTTTTCATTCTTTTCATTCTTATTTTCATTCTTCTTATTATTTTCATTCTTCTTTTCATTCTTCTTGTCATTCTTCTTGTCATTCTTTTCATTCTTCTTTTCATTCTTTTCATTCTTCTTTTCATTCTTCTTATTTTCATTCATCTTTTCATTCTTTTCATTCTTCTTTTCATTCTTTTCATTCTTCTTTTCATTCTTCTTCTTCTTTTCATTCTTCTTCTTCTTTTCATTCTTCTTTTCATTCTTTTCATTCTTCTTCTTATTTTCATTCTTCTTTTCATTCTTTTCATTCTTCTTTTCATTCTTCTTCTTATTTTCATTTTTCTTTTCAGTCTTTTCATTCTTCTTTTCATTCTTCTTCTTATTTTCATTCTTCTTTTCATTCTTTTCATTCTTCTTTTCATTCTTTTCATTATTCTTTTCATTCTTCTTCTTATTTTCATTCTTCTTTTCATTCTTTTCATTCTTCTTTTCATTCTTCTTCTTCTTTTCATTCTTCTTTTCATTCTTTTCATTCTTCTTTTCATTCTTCTTCTTCTTTTCATTCTTCTTTTCATTCTTTTCATTCTTCTTCTTAATTTCATTCTTCTTTTCATTCTTTTCATTCTTCTTTTCATTCTTCTTCTTATTTTTATTCTTCTTTTCATTCTTTTCATTCTTCTTCTTTTCATTCTTTTCATTCTTCTTCTTCTTCTTCTTCTCATTCTTTTCATTCTTCTTCTTCTTCTCATTCTTTTCATTCTTCTTCTTCTTCTTCTTTTCATTCTTTTCATTCTTCTTCTTCTTCTTCTCCTTCTTCTTCTTTGGCCCCGTGACTGCCCAAATGAGTGAAGTGTGCGGTGATTCTAAGATCGACGGCACTCATCTGCATGTCATACTGACTGACAGTATTATTTCTCTTCCCCAGCAGACTCCAAGGACATTTAAATTAAAGGTACAGTGTTCTGCACTAATATAAAGGCTCTCTGAAGCCTAGAAACCCTTTTTATAAGTAAAATTTGCGGCGAATAAATTCGAATCGAATCAAATTTCTTCGGAAAATTCGGCGAATCAGGCGAATCGAATTTTTGAAAAATTCGCTCATCTCTACCCACAACCACACACATATTAATATATAAAGTTATACACATGTATGTTTTGAGTCTTAAAATGTGGAAAGAAAACTTAGCCATTTTAGTGTGCTCCGTCCTGTAGTCCAATGCAACGTTGTGCAAGAGTGATGGTTTCAGCCTCATTGTCGAACTTTGGAATAATCCTCAGTCTTCAAAACCTCCTGGCTAACCTATGACAAAAAAAAAAAACATATATACATATTACTGCATTGGGAGCAAGTAGGCAATCATCTACTTAACATAAATTAAACTAAAAATGGAAAAAAATGTTTACACCCACAACTAGAGATGAGCAAATCGAATCAGGCGAAGTGGAATTCGTTTCGAATTTCAGGGAAAATTCGATTCGCGGCGAATCCGAATTTTTGCCGACTTCGGATGGTCGAATCGAATTTTTCCTGATCGGCCGTTTTCATCCCTTCTACAGCCGGCAAAAATGTCCCTGCAGAGAGCTCCGCTATTTCTGACAGCTGTCTGACAGTTCTTTCACATTTCCAGCGGTTGAAACATTGTATGTATTTGTTTCCATTTAGGATACAGATGTTTTTATTAGGAAACAAATAGATACAATGTTTCAATCGCTGTAAATGTGAAAGAACTGTCAGAGAACTGTCAGAAATAGAGGAACTCTGCACATACACTTTTTGCTTTACTGGAATTATTCTTATTTTCATTCTTCTTCTTCTTATTTTCATTCTTCTTTTCATTTTTTTCATTCTTCTTTTCATTCTTTTCATTCTTCTTCTTATTTTCATTCTTCTTTTCATTCTTTTCATTCTTATTTTCATTCTTCTTATTATTTTCATTCTTCTTTTCATTCTTCTTGTCATTCTTTTCATTCTTCTTTTCATTCTTTTCATTCTTCTTTTCATTCTTCTTATTTTCATTCATCTTTTCATTCTTTTCATTCTTCTTTTAATTCTTTTCATTCTTCTTTTCATTCTTCTTCTTCTTTTCATTCTTCTTCTTCTTTTCATTCTTCTTTTCATTCTTTTCATTCTTCTTCTTATTATTTTCATTCTTCTTTTCATTCTTTTCATTCTTCTTTTCATTCTTTTCATTCTTCTTTTCATTCTTCTTCTTATTTTCATTCTTCTTTTCATTCTTTTCATTCTTATTTTCATTCTTCTTATTATTTTCATTCTTCTTTTCATTCTTCTTGTCATTCTTTTCATTCTTTTTATTCTTCTTTTCATTCTTCTAATTTTCATTCATCTTTTCATTCTTTTCATTCTTCTTTTCATTCTTTTCATTCTTCTTTTCATTCTTCTTCTTCTTTTCATTCTTCTTCTTTTCATTCTTCTTTTCATTCTTTTCATTCTTCTTCTTATTTTCATTCTTCTTTTCATTCTTCTTCTTATTTTCATTTTTCTTTTCAGTCTTTTCATTCTTCTTTTCATTCTTCTTCTTATTTTCATTCTTCTTTTCATTCTTTTCATTCTTCTTTTCATTCTTCTTCTTATTTTCATTCTTCTTTTCATTCTTTTCATTCTTCTTTTCATTCTTCTTCTTCTTTTCATTCTTCTTTTCATTCTTTTCATTCTTCTTTTCATTCTTCTTCTTCTTTTCATTCTTCTTTTCATTCTTTTCATTCTTCTTCTTATTTTCATTCTTCTTCTTATTTTCATTCTTCTTTTCATTCTTTTCATTCTTCTTTTCATTCTTCTTCTTATTTTTATTTTTCTTTTCATTCTTTTCATTCTTCTTTTCATTCTTTTCATTCTTCTTCTTTTCATTCTTTTCATTCTTCTTCTTCTTCTTCTTCTCATTCTTTTCATTCTTTTCATTCTTCTTCTTCTTCTTCTCATTCTTTTCATTCTTCTTCTTCTTCTTCTTTTCATTCTTTTCATTCTTCTTCTTCTTCTTCTCCTTCTTCTTCTTTGGCCCAGTGACTGCCCAAATGAGTGAAGTGTGCGGTGATTCTAAGATCGACGGCACTCATCTGCATGTCATACTGACTGACAGTATTATTTCTCTTCCCCAGCAGACTCCAAGGACATTTAAATTAAAGGTACAGTGTTCTGCACTAATATAAAGGCTCTCTGAAGCCTAGAAACCCTTTTTATAAGTAAAATTCGCGGCGAATAAATTCGAATCAAATCAAATTTTTTCGGAAAATTCGGCGAATCAGGCGAATCGAATTTTTGAAAAATTCGCTCATCTCTACCCACAACCACACACATATTAATATATAAATTTATACACATGTATGTTTTGAGTCTTAAAATGTGGAAAGAAAACTTAGCCATTTTAGTGTGCTCCGTCCTGTAGTCCAATGCAACGTTGTGCAAGAGTGATGGTTTCAGCCTCATTGTCGAACTTTGGAATAATCCTCAGTCTTCAAAACCTCCTGGCTAACCTATGACAAAAAAACAAAAACATATATACATATTACTGCATTGGGAGAAAGTAGGCAATCATCTACTTAACATAAATTACACTAAAAATGGAAAAACATGTTTACACCCACAACTAGAGATGAGCAAATCGAATCAGGCGAAGTGGAATTCGTTTCGAATTTCAGGAAAAATTCGATTCGCGGCGAATCCGAATTTTTGCCGACTTCGGATGGTGGAATCGAATTTTTCCTGATCGGCCGTTTTCATCCCTTCTACAGCCGGCAAAAATGTCCCTGCAGAGAGCTCCGCTATTTCTGACAGCTGTCTGACAGTTCTTTCACATTTCCAGCGGTTGAAACATTGTATGTATTTGTTTCCATTTAGGATACAGATGTTTTTATTAGGAAACAAATAGATACAATGTTTCAATCGCTGTAAATGTGAAAGAACTGTCAGAGAACTGTCAGAAATAGAGGAACTCTGCACATACACTTTTTGCTTTACTGGAATTATTCTTATTTTCATTCTTCTTCTTCTTATTTTCATTCTTCTTTTCATTCTTTTCATTCTTCTTTTCATTCTTTTCATTCTTCTTTTCATTCTTCTTCTTATTTTCATTCTTCTTTTCATTCTTTTCATTCTTATTTTCATTCTTCTTATTATTTTCATTCTTCTTTTCATTCTTCTTGTCATTCTTTTCATTCTTCTTTTCATTCTTCTTATTTTCATTCATCTTTTCATTCTTTTCATTCTTCTTTTCATTCTTTTCATTCTTCTTTTCATTCTTCTTCTTCTTTTCATTCTTCTTCTTTTCATTCTTCTTTTCATTCTTTTCATTCTTCTTCTTATTTTCATTCTTCTTTTCATTCTTTTCATTCTTCTTTTCATTCTTTTCATTCTTCTTCTTATTTTCATTCTTCTTTTCATTCTTTTCATTCTTATTTTCATTCTTCTTATTATTTTCATTCTTCTTTTCATTCTTCTTGTCATTCTTTTCATTCTTCTTTTCATTCTTTTCATTCTTCTTTTCATTCTTCTTATTTTCATTCATCTTTTCATTCTTTTCATTCTTCTTTTAATTCTTTTCATTCTTCTTTTCATTCTTCTTCTTCTTTTCATTCTTCTTCTTCTTTTCATTCTTCTTTTCATTCTTTTCATTCTTCTTCTTATTTTCATTCTTCTTTTCATTCTTTTCATTCTTCTTTTCATTCTTCTTCTTATTTTCTTTTTTCTTTTCAGTCTTTTCATTCTTCTTTTCATTCTTCTTCTTATTTTCATTCTTCTTTTCATTCTTCTTTTCATTCTTTTCATTATTCTTTTCATTCTTCTTCTTATTTTCATTCTTATTTTCATTCTTCTTTTCATTCTTCTTCTTCTTTTCATTCTTCTTTTCATTCTTTTCATTCTTCTTTTCATTCTTCTTCTTCTTTTCATTCTTCTTTTCATTCTTTTCATTCTTCTTCTTATTTTCATTCTTCTTTTCATTCTTTTCATTCTTCTTTTCATTCTTCTTCTTATTTTTATTCTTCTTTTCATTCTTCTTTTCATTCTTTTCATTCTTCTTCTTTTCATTCTTTTCATTCTTCTTTTTCTTCTTCTTCTCATTCTTTTCATTCTTTTCATTCTTCTTCTTCTTCTCATTCTTTTCATTCTTCTTCTTCTTTTCATTCTTTTCATTCTTCTTCTTCTTCTTCTCCTTCTTCTTCTTTGGCCCCGTGACTGCCCAAATGAGTGAAGTGTGCGGTGATTCTAAGATCGACGGCACTCATCTGCATGTCATACTGACTGACAGTATTATTTCTCTTCCCCAGCAGACTCCAAGGACATTTAAATTAAAGGTACAGTGTTCTGCACTAATATAAAGGCTCTCTGAAGCCTAGAAACCCTTTTTATAAGTAAAATTCGCGGCGAATAAATTCGAATCAAATCGAATTTTTTCGAAAAATTCGGCGAATCAGGCGAATCGAATTTTTGAAAAATTCGCTCATCTCTACCCACAACCACACACATATTAATATATAAAGTTATACACATGTATGTTTTGAGTCTTAAAATGTGGAAAGAAAACTTAGCCATTTTAGTGTGCTCCGTCCTGTAGTCCAATGCAACGTTGTGCAAGAGTGATGGTTTCAGCCTCATTGTCGAACTTTGGAATAATCCTCAGTCTTCAAAACCTCCTGGCTAACCTATGACAAAAAAACAAAAACATATATACATATTACTGCATTGGGAGCAAGTAGGCAATCATCTACTTAACATAAATTACACTAAAAATGGAAAAACATGTTTACACCCACAACTAGAGATGAGCAAATCGAATCAGGCGAAGTGGAATTCGTTTCGAATTTCAGGAAAAATTCGATTCGCGGCGAATCCGAATTTTTGCCGACTTCGGATGGTGGAATCGAATTTTTCCTGATCGGCCGTTTTCATCCCTTCTACAGCCGGCAAAAATGTCCCTGCAGAGAGCTCCGCTATTTCTGACAGCTGTCTGACAGTTCTTTCACATTTCCAGCGGTTGAAACATTGTATGTATTTGTTTCCATTTAGGATACAGATGTTTTTATTAGGAAACAAATAGATACAATGTTTCAATCGCTGTAAATGTGAAAGAACTGTCAGAGAACTGTCAGAAATAGAGGAACTCTGCACATACACTTTTTGCTTTACTGGAATTATTCTTATTTTCATTCTTCTTATTATTATTTTCATTCTTCTTTTCATTCTTTTAATTCTTCTTTTCATTCTTTTCATTCTTCTTTTCATTCTTCTTCTTCTTTTCATTCTTCTTTTCATTCTTTTCATTCTTATTTTCATTCTTCTTATTATTTTCATTCTTCTTTTCATTCTTCTTGTCATTCTTTTCATTCTTTTCATTCTTATTTTCATTCATCTTTTCATTCTTTTCATTCTTCTTTTCATTCTTCTTCTTCTTTTCATTCTTCTTCTTTTCATTCTTCTTTTCATTCTTTTCATTCTTCTTCTTATTTTCATTCTTCTTTTCATTCTTTTCATTCTTCTTTTCATTCTTCTTCTTATTTTCATTTTTCTTTTCAGTCTTTTCATTCTTCTTTTCATTCTTCTTCTTATTTTCATTCTTCTTTTCATTCTTTTCATTCTTCTTTTCATTCTTTTCATTATTCTTTTCATTCTTCTTCTTATTTTCATTCTTCTTTTCATTCTTTTCATTCTTCTTTTCATTCTTCTTCTTCTTTTCATTCTTCTTTTCATTCTTTTCATTCTTCTTTTCATTCTTCTTCTTCTTTTCATTCTTCTTTTCATTCTTTTCATTCTTCTTCTTATTTTCATTCTTCTTCTTATTTTCATTCTTCTTTTCATTCTTTTCATTCTTCTTTTCATTCTTCTTATTTTTATTCTTCTTTTCATTCTTTTCATTCTTCTTTTCATTCTTTTCATTCTTCTTCTTTTCATTCTTTTCATTCTTCTTCTTCTCATTCTTTTCATTCTTCTTCTTCTTCTTCTCATTCTTTTCATTCTTCTTCTTCTTCTTCTTTTCATTCTTTTCATTCTTCTTCTTCTTCTTCTCCTTCTTCTTCTTTGGCCCAGTGACTGCCCAAATGAGTGAAGTGTGCGGTGATTCTAAGATCGAAGGCACTCATCTGCATGTCATACTGACTGACAGTATTATTTCTCTTCCCCAGCAGACTCCAAGGACATTTAAATTAAAGGTACAGTGTTCTGCACTAATATAAAGGCTCTCTGAAGCCTAGAAACCCTTTTTATAAGTAAAATTCGCGGCGAATAAATTCGAATCAAATCGAATTTTTTCGGAAAATTCGGCGAATCAGGCGAATCGAATTTTTGAAAAATTCGCTCATCTCTACCCACAACCACACACATATTAATATATAAAGTTATACACATGTATGTTTTGAGTCTTAAAATGTGGAAAGAAAACTTAGCCATTTTAGTGTGCTCCGTCCTGTAGTCCAATGCAACGTTGTGCAAGAGTGATGGTTTCAGCCTCATTGTCGAACTTTGGAATAATCCTCAGTCTTCAAAACCTCCTGGCTAACCTATGACAAAAAAACAAAAACATATATACATATTACTGCATTGGGAGCAAGTAGGCAATCATCTACTTAACATAAATTACACTAAAAATGGAAAAACATGTTTACACCCACAACTAGAGATGAGCAAATCGAATCAGGCGAAGTGGAATTCGTTTCGAATTTCAGGAAAAATTCGATTCGCGGCGAATCCGAATTTTTGCCGACTTCGGATGGTGGAATCGAATTTTTCCTGATCGGCCGTTTTCATCCCTTCTACAGCCGGCAAAAATGTCCCTGCAGAGAGCTCCGCTATTTCTGACAGCTGTCTGACAGTTCTTTCACATTTCCAGCGGTTGAAACATTGTATGTATTTGTTTCCATTTAGGATACAGATGTTTTTATTAGGAAACAAATAGATACAATGTTTCAATCGCTGTAAATGTGAAAGAACTGTCAGAGAACTGTCAGAAATAGAGGAACTCTGCACATACACTTTTTGCTTTACTGGAATTATTCTTATTTTCATTCTTCTTATTATTATTTTCATTCTTCTTTTCATTCTTTTCATTCTTCTTTTCATTCTTTTCATTCTTTTCATTCTTCTTCTTATTTTCATTCTTCTTGTCATTCTTTTCATTCTTATTTTCATTCTTCTTATTATTTTCATTCTTCTTTTCATTCTTCTTGTCATTCTTTTCATTCTTCTTTTCATTCTTTTCATTCTTCTTATTTTCATTCATCTTTTCATTCTTTTCATTCTTCTTTTAATTCTTTTCATTCTTCTTTTCATTCTTCTTCTTCTTTTCATTCTTCTTCTTCTTTTCATTCTCCTTTTCATTCTTTTCATTCTTCTTCTTATTTTCATTCTTCTTTTCATTCTTTTCATTCTTCTTTTCATTCTTCTTCTTATTTTCTTTTTTCTTTTCAGTCTTTTCATTCTTCTTTTCATTCTTCTTCTTATTTTCATTCTTCTTTTCATTCTTTTCATTCTTCTTTTCATTCTTTTCATTATTCTTTTCATTCTTCTTCTTATTTTCATTCTTATTTTCATTCTTCTTTTCATTCTTCTTCTTCTTTTCATTCTTCTTTTCATTCTTTTCATTCTTCTTTTCATTCTTCTTCTTCTTTTCATTCTTCTTTTCATTCTTTTCATTCTTCTTCTTATTTTCATTCTTCTTTTCATTCTTTTCATTCTTCTTTTCATTCTTCTTCTTATTTTTATTCTTCTTTTCATTCTTCTTTTCATTCTTTTCATTCTTCTTCTTTTCATTCTTTTCATTCTTCTTTTTCTTCTTCTTCTCATTCTTTTCATTCTTTTCATTCTTCTTCTTCTTCTCATTCTTTTCATTCTTCTTCTTCTTTTCATTCTTTTCATTCTTCTTCTTCTTCTTCTCCTTCTTCTTCTTTGGCCCCGTGACTGCCCAAATGAGTGAAGTGTGCGGTGATTCTAAGATCGACGGCACTCATCTGCATGTCATACTGACTGACAGTATTATTTCTCTTCCCCAGCAGACTCCAAGGACATTTAAATTAAAGGTACAGTGTTCTGCACTAATATAAAGGCTCTCTGAAGCCTAGAAACCCTTTTTATAAGTAAAATTCGCGGCGAATAAATTCGAATCAAATCGAATTTTTTCGGAAAATTCGGCGAATCAGGCGAATCGAATTTTTGAAAAATTCGCTCATCTCTACCCACAACCACACACATATTAATATATAAAGTTATACACATGTATGTTTTGAGTCTTAAAATGTGGAAAGAAAACTTAGCCATTTTAGTGTGCTCCGTCCTGTAGTCCAATGCAACGTTGTGCAAGAGTGATGGTTTCAGCCTCATTGTCGAACTTTGGAATAATCCTCAGTCTTCAAAACCTCCTGGCTAACCTATGACAAAAAAACAAAAACATATATACATATTACTGCATTGGGAGCAAGTAGGCAATCATCTACTTAACATAAATTACACTAAAAATGGAAAAACATGTTTACACCCACAACTAGAGATGAGCAAATCGAATCAGGCGAAGTGGAATTCGTTTCGAATTTCAGGAAAAATTCGATTCGCGGCGAATCCGAATTTTTGCCGACTTCGGATGGTCGAATCGAATTTTTCCTGATCGGCCGTTTTCATCCCTTCTACAGCCGGCAAAAATGTCCCTGCAGAGAGCTCCGCTATTTCTGACAGCTGTCTGACAGTTCTTTCACATTTCCAGCGGTTGAAACATTGTATGTATTTGTTTCCATTTAGGATACAGATGTTTTTATTAGGAAACAAATAGATACAATGTTTCAATCGCTGTAAATGTGAAAGAACTGTCAGAGAACTGTCAGAAATAGAGGAACTCTGCACATACACTTTTTGCTTTACTGGAATTATTCTTATTTTCATTCTTCTTCTTCTTATTTTCATTCTTCTTTTCATTTTTTTCATTCTTCTTTTCATTCTTTTCATTCTTCTTTTCATTCTTCTTCTTATTTTCATTCTTCTTTTCATTCTTTTCATTCTTATTATCATTCTTCTTATTATTTTCATTCTTCTTTTCATTCTTCTTGTCATTCTTTTCATTCTTTTCATTCTTCTTTTCATTCTTCTTATTTTCATTCATCTTTTCATTCTTTTCATTCTTCTTTTCATTCTTTTCATTCTTCTTTTCATTCTTCTTCTTCTTTTCATTCTTCTTCTTTTCATTCTTCTTTTCATTCTTTTCATTCTTCTTCTTATTTTCATTCTTCTTTTCATTCTTTTCATTCTTCTTTTCATTCTTCTTCTTATTTTCATTTTTCTTTTCAGTCTTTTCATTCTTCTTTTCATTCTTCTTCTTATTTTCATTCTTCTTTTCATTCTTTTCATTCTTCTTTTCATTCTTTTCATTATTCTTTTCATTCTTCTTCTTATTTTCATTCTTCTTTTCATTCTTTTCATTCTTCTTTTCATTCTTCTTCTTCTTTTCATTCTTCTTTTCATTCTTTTCATTCTTCTTTTCATTCTTCTTCTTCTTTTCATTCTTCTTTTCATTCTTTTCATTCTTCTTCTTATTTTCATTCTTCTTCTTATTTTCATTCTTCTTTTCATTCTTTTCATTCTTCTTTTCATTCTTCTTCTTATTTTTATTCTTCTTTTCATTCTTTTCATTCTTCTTTTCATTCTTTTCATTCTTCTTCTTTTCATTCCTCTTCTTCTTCTTCTTCTCATTCTTTTCATTCTTTTCATTCTTCTTCTTCTTCTTCTCATTCTTTTCATTCTTCTTCTTCTTCTTCTTTTCATTCTTTTCATTCTTCTTCTTCTTCTTCTCCTTCTTCTTCTTTGGCCCAGTGACTGCCCAAATGAGTGAAGTGTGCGGTGATTCTAAGATCGACGGCACTCATCTGCATGTCATACTGACTGACAGTATTATTTCTCTTCCCCAGCAGACTCCAAGGACATTTAAATTAAAGGTACAGTGTTCTGCACTAATATAAAGGCTCTCTGAAGCCTAGAAACCCTTTTTATAAGTAAAATTCGCGGCGAATAAATTCGAATCAAATCGAATTTTTTCGGAAAATTCGGCGAATCAGGCGAATCGAATTTTTGAAAAATTCGCTCATCTCTACCCACAACCACACACATATTAATATATAAAGTTATACACATGTATGTTTTGAGTCTTAAAATGTGGAAAGAAAACTTAGCCATTTTAGTGTGCTCCGTCCTGTAGTCCAATGCAACGTTGTGCAAGAGTGATGGTTTCAGCCTCATTGTCGAACTTTGGAATAATCCTCAGTCTTCAAAACCTCCTGGCTAACCTATGACAAAAAAACAAAAACATATATACATATTACTGCATTGGGAGAAAGTAGGCAATCATCTACTTAACATAAATTACACTAAAAATGGAAAAACATGTTTACACCCACAACTAGAGATGAGCAAATCGAATCAGGCAAAGTGGAATTCGTTTCGAATTTCAGGAAAAATTCGATTCGCGGCGAATCCGAATTTTTGCCGACTTCGGATGGTCGAATCGAATTTTTCCTGATCGGCCGTTTTCATCCCTTCTACAGCCGGCAAAAATGTCCCTGCAGAGAGCTCCGCTATTTCTGACAGCTGTCTGACAGTTCTTTCACATTTCCAGCGGTTGAAACATTGTATGTATTTGTTTCCATTTAGGATACAGATGTTTTTATTAGGAAACAAATAGATACAATGTTTCAATCGCTGTAAATGTGAAAGAACTGTCAGAGAACTGTCAGAAATAGAGGAACTCTGCACATACACTTTTTGCTTTACTGGAATTATTCTTATTTTCATTCTTCTTCTTATTTTCATTCTTCTTTTCATTCTTTTCATTCTTCTTTTCATTCTTCTTCTTATTTTCATTCTTCTTTTCATTCTTTTCATTCTTATTTTCATTCTTCTTCTTATTTTCATTCTTCTTTTCATTCTTCTTGTCATTCTTTTCATTCTTTTCATTCTTCTTTTCATTCTTCTTCTTATTTTCATTCATCTTTTCATTCTTTTCATTCTTCTTTTCATTCTTTTCATTCTTCTTCTTCTTTTCATTCTTCTTCTTTTCATTCTTCTTTTCATTCTTTTCATTCTTCTTCTTATTTTCATTCTTCTTTTCATTCTTTTCATTCTTCTTTTCATTCTTCTTCTTATTTTCATTTTTCTTTTCAGTCTTTTCATTCTTCTTTTCATTCTTCTTCTTATTTTCATTCTTCTTTTCATTCTTTTCATTCTTCTTTTCATTCTTTTCATTATTCTTTTCATTCTTCTTCTTATTTTCATTCTTCTTTTCATTCTTTTCATTCTTCTTTTCATTCTTTTCATTATTCTTTTCATTCTTCTTCTTATTTTCATTCTTATTTTCATTCTTCTTTTCATTCTTCTTCTTCTTTTCATTCTTCTTTTCATTCTTTTCATTCTTCTTTTCATTCTTCTTCTTCTTTTCATTCTTCTTTTCATTCTTTTCATTCTTCTTATTTTCATTCTTCTTTTCATTCTTCTTTTCATTCCTCTTCTTATTTTTATTCTTCTTTTCATTCTTCTTTTCATTCTTTTCATTCTTCTTCTTTTCATTCTTTTCATTCTTCTTTTTCTTCTTCTTCTCATTCTTTTCATTCTTCTTCTTCTTCTCATTCTTTTCATTCTTCTTCTTCTTTTCATTCTTTTCATTCTTCTTCTTCTTCTTCTCCTTCTTCTTCTTTGGCCCCGTGACTGCCCAAATGAGTGAAGTGTGCGGTGATTCTAAGATCGACGGCACTCATCTGCATGTCATACTGACTGACAGTATTATTTCTCTTCCCCAGCAGACTCCAAGGACATTTAAATTAAAGGTACAGTGTTCTGCACTAATATAAAGGCTCTCTGAAGCCTAGAAACCCTTTTTATAAGTAAAATTCGCGGCGAATAAATTCGAATCGAATCAAATTTGTTCAGAAAATTCGGCGAATCAGGCGAATCGAATTTTTGAAAAATTCGCTCATCTCTACCCACAACCACACACATATTAATATATAAAGTTATACACATGTATGTTTTGAGTCTTAAAATGTGGAAAGAAAACTTAGCCATTTTAGTGTGCTCCGTCCTGTAGTCCAATGCAACGTTGTGCAAGAGTGATGGTTTCAGCCTCATTGTCGAACTTTGGAATAATCCTCAGTCTTCAAAACCTCCTGGCTAACCTATGACAAAAAAACAAAAACATATATACATATTACTGCATTGGGAGAAAGTAGGCAATCATCTACTTAACATAAATTACACTAAAAATGGAAAAACATGTTTACACCCACAACTAGAGATGAGCAAATCGAATCAGGCAAAGTGGAATTCGTTTCGAATTTCAGGAAAAATTCGATTCGCGGCGAATCCGAATTTTTGCCGACTTCGGATGGTCGAATCGAATTTTTCCTGATCGGCCGTTTTCATCCCTTCTACAGCCGGCAAAAATGTCCCTGCAGAGAGCTCCGCTATTTCTGACAGCTGTCTGACAGTTCTTTCACATTTCCAGCGGTTGAAACATTGTATGTATTTGTTTCCATTTAGGATACAGATGTTTTTATTAGGAAACAAATAGATACAATGTTTCAATCGCTGTAAATGTGAAAGAACTGTCAGAGAACTGTCAGAAATAGAGGAACTCTGCACATACACTTTTTGCTTTACTGGAATTATTCTTATTTTCATTCTTCTTCTTCTTATTTTCATTCTTCTTTTCATTCTTTTCATTCTTCTTTTCATTCTTCTTCTTATTTTCATTCTTCTTTTCATTCTTTTCATTCTTATTTTCATTCTTCTTCTTATTTTCATTCTTCTTTTCATTCTTCTTGTCATTCTTTTCATTCTTCTTTTCATTCTTTTCATTCTTCTTTTCATTCTTCTTCTTATTTTCATTCATCTTTTCATTCTTTTCATTCTTCTTTTCATTCTTCTTTTCATTCTTCTTCTTCTTTTCATTCTCCTTCTTCTTTTCATTCTTCTTTTCATTCTTTTCATTCTTCTTCTTATTTTCATTCTTCTTTTCATTCTTTTCATTCTTCTTTTCATTCTTCTTCTTATTTTCATTCTTCTTTTCATTCTTTTCATTCTTCTTTTCATTCTTTTCATTATTCTTTTCATTCTTCTTCTTATTTTCATTCTTCTTTTCATTCTTTTCATTCTTCTTTTCATTCTTCTTCTTCTTTTCATTCTTCTTTTCATTCTTTTCATTCTTCTTTTCATTCTTCTTCTTCTTTTCATTCTTCTTTTCATTCTTTTCATTCTTCTTCTTATTTTCATTCTTCTTTTCATTCTTTTCATTCTTCTTCTTATTTTTATTCTTCTTTTCATTCTTTTCATTCTTATTTTCATTCTTCTTATTATTTTCATTCTTCTTTTCATTCTTGTCATTCTTTTCATTCTTTTCATTCTTCTTTTCATTCTTCTAATTTTCATTCATCTTTTCATTCTTTTCATTCTTCTTTTCATTCTTTTCATTCTTCTTTTCATTCTTCTTCTTCTTTTCATTCTTCTTCTTTTCATTCTTCTTTTCATTCTTTTCATTCTTCTTCTTATTTTCATTCTTCTTCTTATTTTCATTTTTCTTTTCAGTCTTTTCATTCTTCTTTTCATTCTTCTTCTTATTTTCATTCTTCTTTTCATTCTTTTCATTCTTCTTTTCATTCTTTTCATTATTCTTTTCATTCTTCTTCTTATTTTCATTCTTCTTTTCATTCTTTTCATTCTTCTTTTCATTCTTCTTCTTCTTTTCATTCTTCTTTTCATTCTTTTCATTCTTCTTTTCATTCTTCTTCTTCTTTTCATTCTTCTTTTCATTCTTTTCATTCATCTTCTTATTTTCATTCTTCTTCTTATTTTCATTCTTCTTTTCATTCTTTTCATTCTTCTTTTCATTCTTCTTCTTATTTTTATTCTTCTTTTCATTCTTTTCATTCTTCTTTTCATTCTTTTCATTCTTCTTCTTTTCATTCTTTTCATTCTTCTTCTTCTTCTTCTTCTCATTCTTTTCATTCTTTTCATTCTTCTTCTTCTTCTTCTCATTCTTTTCATTCTTCTTCTTCTTCTTCTTTTCATTCTTTTCATTCTTCTTCTTCTTCTTCTCCTTCTTCTTCTTTGGCCCAGTGACTGCCCAAATGAGTGAAGTGTGCGGTGATTCTAAGATCGACGGCACTCATCTGCATGTCATACTGACTGACAGTATTATTTCTCTTCCCCAGCAGACTCCAAGGACATTTAAATTAAAGGTACAGTGTTCTGCACTAATATAAAGGCTCTCTGAAGCCTAGAAACCCTTTTTATAAGTAAAATTCGCGGCGAATAAATTCGAATCAAATCAAATTTTTTCGGAAAATTCGGCGAATCAGGCGAATCGAATTTTTGAAAAATTCGCTCATCTCTACCCACAACCACACACATATTAATATATAAAGTTATACACATGTATGTTTTGAGTCTTAAAATGTGGAAAGAAAACTTAGCCATTTTAGTGTGCTCCGTCCTGTAGTCCAATGCAACGTTGTGCAAGAGTGATGGTTTCAGCCTCATTGTCGAACTTTGGAATAATCCTCAGTCTTCAAAACCTCCTGGCTAACCTATGACAAAAAAACAAAAACATATATACATATTACTGCATTGGGAGAAAGTAGGCAATCATCTACTTAACATAAATTACACTAAAAATGGAAAAACATGTTTACACCCACAACTAGAGATGAGCAAATCGAATCAGGCGAAGTGGAATTCGTTTCGAATTTCAGGAAAAATTCGATTCGCGGCGAATCCGAATTTTTGCCGACTTCGGATGGTGGAATCAAATTTTTCCTGATCGGCCGTTTTCATCCCTTCTACAGCCGGCAAAAATGTCCCTGCAGAGAGCTCCGCTATTTCTGACAGCTGTCTGACAGTTCTTTCACATTTCCAGCGGTTGAAACATTGTATGTATTTGTTTCCATTTAGGATACAGATGTTTTTATTAGGAAACAAATAGATACAATGTTTCAATCGCTGTAAATGTGAAAGAACTGTCAGAGAACTGTCAGAAATAGAGGAACTCTGCACATACACTTTTTGCTTTACTGGAATTATTCTTATTTTCATTCTTCTTATTATTATTTTCATTCTTCTTTTCATTCTTTTCATTCTTCTTTTCATTCTTTTCATTCTTCTTTTCATTCTTCTTCTTATTTTCATTCTTCTTTTCATTCTTTTCATTCTTATTTTCATTCTTCTTATTATTTTCATTCTTCTTTTCATTCTTCTTGTCATTCTTTTCATTCTTCTTTTCATTCTTCTTATTTTCATTCATCTTTTCATTCTTTTCATTCTTCTTTTCATTCTTCTTCTTCTTTTCATTCTTCTTTTCATTCTTTTCATTCTTCTTCTTATTTTCATTCTTCTTTTCATTCTTTTCATTCTTCTTTTCATTCTTCTTCTTATTTTCATTTTTCTTTTCAGTCTTTTCATTCTTCTTTTCATTCTTCTTCTTATTTTCATTCTTCTTTTCATTCTTTTCATTCTTCTTTTCATTCTTTTCATTATTCTTTTCATTCTTCTTCTTATTTTCATTCTTCTTTTCATTCTTTTCATTCTTCTTTTCATTCTTCTTCTTCTTTTCATTCTTCTTTTCATTCTTCTTTTCATTCTTCTTCTTCTTTTCATTCTTCTTTTCATTCTTTTCATTCTTCTTCTTATTTTCATTCTTCTTCTTATTTTCATTCTTCTTTTCATTCTTTTCATTCTTCTTTTCATTCTTCTTCTTATTTTTATTCTTCTTTTCATTCTTTTCATTCTTCTTTTCATTCTTTTCATTCTTCTTCTTTTCATTCTTTTCATTCTTCTTCTTCTTCTCATTCTTTTCATTCTTTTCATTCTTCTTCTTCTCATTCTTTTCATTCTTCTTCTTCTTCTTCTTTTCATTCTTTTCATTCTTCTTCTTCTTCTTCTCCTTCTTCTTCTTTGGCCCAGTGACTGCCCAAATGAGTGAAGTGTGCGGTGATTCTAAGATCGACGGCACTCATCTGCATGTCATACTGACTGACAGTATTATTTCTCTTCCCCAGCAGACTCCAAGGACATTTAAATTAAAGGTACAGTGTTCTGCACTAATATAAAGGCTCTCTGAAGCCTAGAAACCCTTTTTATAAGTAAAATTCGCGGCGAATAAATTCGAATCAAATCGAATTTTTTCGGAAAATTCGGCGAATCAGGCGAATCGAATTTTTGAAAAATTCGCTCATCTCTACCCACAACCACACACATATTAATATATAAAGTTATACACATGTATGTTTTGAGTCTTAAAATGTGGAAAGAAAACTTAGCCATTTTAGTGTGCTCCGTCCTGTAGTCCAATGCAACGTTGTGCAAGAGTGATGGTTTCAGCCTCATTGTCGAACTTTGGAATAATCCTCAGTCTTCAAAACCTCCTGGCTAACCTATGACAAAAAAACAAAAACATATATACATATTACTTTATTGGGAGAAAGTAGGCAATCATCTACTTAACATAAATTACACTAAAAATGGAAAAACATGTTTACACCCACAACTAGAGATGAGCAAATCGAATCAGGCGAAGTGGAATTCGTTTCGAATTTCAGGAAAAATTCGATTCGCGGCGAATCCGAATTTTTGCCGACTTCGGATGGTGGAATCGAATTTTTCCTGATCGGCCGTTTTCATCCCTTCTACAGCCGGCAAAAATGTCCCTGCAGAGAGCTCCGCTATTTCTGACAGCTGTCTGACAGTTCTTTCACATTTCCAGCGGTTGAAACATTGTATGTATTTGTTTCCATTTAGGATACAGATGTTTTTATTAGGAAACAAATAGATACAATGTTTCAATCGCTGTAAATGTGAAAGAACTGTCAGAGAACTGTCAGAAATAGAGGAACTCTGCACATACACTTTTTGCTTTACTGGAATTATTCTTATTTTCATTCTTCTTCTTATTATTTTCATTCTTCTTTTCATTCTTTTCATTCTTCTTTTCATTCTTTTCATTCTTTTCATTCTTCTTCTTATTTTCATTCTTCTTTTCATTCTTTTCATTCTTATTTTCATTCTTCTTATTATTTTCATTCTTCTTTTCATTCTTCTTGTCATTCTTTTCATTCTTCTTTTCATTCTTTTCATTCTTCTTTTCATTCTTCTTATTTTCATTCATCTTTTCATTCTTTTCATTCTTCTTTTAATTCTTTTCATTCTTCTTTTCATTCTTCTTCTTCTTTTCATTCTTCTTCTTCTTTTCATTCTTCTTTTCATTCTTTTCATTCTTCTTCTTATTTTCATTCTTCTTTTCATTCTTTTCATTCTTCTTTTCATTCTTCTTCTTATTTTCTTTTTTCTTTTCAGTCTTTTCATTCTTCTTTTCATTCTTCTTCTTATTTTCATTCTTCTTTTCATTCTTCTTTTCATTCTTTTCATTATTCTTTTCATTCTTCTTCTTATTTTCATTCTTATTTTCATTCTTCTTTTCATTCTTCTTCTTCTTTTCATTCTTCTTTTCATTCTTTTCATTCTTCTTTTCATTCTTCTTCTTCTTTTCATTCTTCTTTTCATTCTTTTCATTCTTCTTCTTATTTTCATTCTTCTTTTCATTCTTTTCATTCTTCTTTTCATTCTTCTTCTTATTTTTATTCTTCTTTTCATTCTTCTTTTCATTCTTTTCATTCTTCTTCTTTTCATTCTTTTCATTCTTCTTCTTCTTCTTCTTCTTCTTCTTCTCATTCTTTTCATTCTTCTTCTTCTTCTCATTCTTTTCATTCTTCTTCTTCTTTTCATTCTTTTCATTCTTCTTCTTCTTCTTCTCCTTCTTCTTCTTTGGCCCCGTGACTGCCCAAATGAGTGAAGTGTGCGGTGATTCTAAGATCGACGGCACTCATCTGCATGTCATACTGACTGACAGTATTATTTCTCTTCCCCAGCAGACTCCAAGGACATTTAAATTAAAGGTACAGTGTTCTGCACTAATATAAAGGCTCTCTGAAGCCTAGAAACCCTTTTTATAAGTAAAATTCGCGGCGAATAAATTCGAATCGAATCAAATTTGTTCAGAAAATTCGGCGAATCAGGCGAATCGAATTTTTGAAAAATTCGCTCATCTCTACCCACAACCACACACATATTAATATATAAAGTTATACACATGTATGTTTTGAGTCTTAAAATGTGGAAAGAAAACTTAGCCATTTTAGTGTGCTCCGTCCTGTAGTCCAATGCAACGTTGTGCAAGAGTGATGGTTTCAGCCTCATTGTCGAACTTTGGAATAATCCTCAGTCTTCAAAACCTCCTGGCTAACCTATGACAAAAAAACAAAAACATATATACATATTACTGCATTGGGAGCAAGTAGGCAATCATCTACTTAACATAAATTACACTAAAAATGGAAAAACATGTTTACACCCACAACTAGAGATGAGCAAATCGAATCAGGCGAAGTGGAATTCGTTTCGAATTTCAGGAAAAATTCGATTCGCGGCGAATCCGAATTTTTGCCGACTTCGGATGGTCGAATCGAATTTTTCCTGATCGGCCGTTTTCATCCCTTCTACAGCCGGCAAAAATGTCCCTGCAGAGAGCTCCGCTATTTCTGACAGCTGTCTGACAGTTCTTTCACATTTCCAGCGGTTGAAACATTGTATGTATTTGTTTCCATTTAGGATACAGATGTTTTTATTAGGAAACAAATAGATACAATGTTTCAATCGCTGTAAATGTGAAAGAACTGTCAGAGAACTGTCAGAAATAGAGGAACTCTGCACATACACTTTTTGCTTTACTGGAATTATTCTTATTTTCATTCTTCTTCTTCTTATTTTCATTCTTCTTTTCATTTTTTTCATTCTTCTTTTCATTCTTTTCATTCTTCTTTTCATTCTTCTTCTTATTTTCATTCTTCTTTTCATTCTTTTCATTCTTATTTTCATTCTTCTTATTATTTTCATTCTTCTTTTCATTCTTCTTGTCATTCTTTTCATTCTTTTCATTCTTCTTTTCATTCTTCTTATTTTCATTCATCTTTTCATTTTTCTTTTCATTCTTTTCATTCTTCTTTTCATTCTTCTTCTTCTTTTCATTCTTCTTCTTTTCATTCTTCTTTTCATTCTTTTCATTCTTCTTCTTATTTTCATTCTTCTTTTCATTCTTTTCATTCTTCTTTTCATTCTTCTTCTTATTTTCATTTTTCTTTTCAGTCTTTTCATTCTTCTTTTCATTCTTCTTCTTATTTTCATTCTTCTTTTCATTCTTTTCATTCTTCTTTTCATTCTTTTCATTATTCTTTTCATTCTTCTTCTTATTTTCATTCTTCTTTTCATTCTTTTCATTCTTCTTTTCATTCTTCTTCTTCTTTTCATTCTTCTTTTCATTCTTTTCATTCTTCTTTTCATTCTTCTTCTTCTTTTCATTCTTCTTTTCATTCTTTTCATTCTTCTTCTTATTTTCATTCTTCTTCTTATTTTCATTCTTCTTTTCATTCTTTTCATTCTTCTTTTCATTCTTCTTCTTATTTTTATTCTTCTTTTCATTCTTTTCATTCTTCTTTTCATTCTTTTCATTCTTCTTCTTCTCATTCTTTTCATTCTTTTCATTCTTCTTCTTCTTCTTCTCATTCTTTTCATTCTTCTTCTTCTTTTCATTCTTTTCATTCTTCTTCTTCTTCTTCTCCTTCTTCTTCTTTGGCCCAGTGACTGCCCAAATGAGTGAAGTGTGCGGTGATTCTAAGATCGACGGCACTCATCTGCATGTCATACTGACTGACAGTATTATTTCTCTTCCCCAGCAGACTCCAAGGACATTTAAATTAAAGGTACAGTGTTCTGCACTAATATAAAGGCTCTCTGAAGCCTAGAAACCCTTTTTATAAGTAAAATTCGCGGCGAATAAATTCGAATCAAATCGAATTTTTTCGGAAAATTCGGCGAATCAGGCGAATCGAATTTTTGAAAAATTCGCTCATCTCTACCCACAACCACACACATATTATTATATAAAGTTATACACATGTATGTTTTGAGTCTTAAAATGTGGAAAGAAAACTTAGCCATTTTAGTGTGCTCCGTCCTGTAGTCCAATGCAACGTTGTGCAAGAGTGATGGTTTCAGCCTCATTGTCGAACTTTGGAATAATCCTCAGTCTTCAAAACCTCCTGGCTAACCTATGACAAAAAAACAAAAACAGATATGCATATTACTGCATTGGGAGAAAGTAGGCAATCATCTACTTAACATAAATTACACTAAAAATGGAAAAACATGTTTACACCCACAACTAGAGATGAGCAAATCGAATCAGGCGAAGTGGAATTCGTTTCGAATTTCAGGAAAAATTCGATTCGCGGCGAATCCGAATTTTTGCCGACTTCGGATGGTGGAATCGAATTTTTCCTGATCGGCCGTTTTCATCCCTTCTACAGCCGGCAAAAATGTCCCTGCAGAGAGCTCCGCTATTTCTGACAGCTGTCTGACAGTTCTTTCACATTTCCAGCGGTTGAAACATTGTATGTATTTGTTTCCATTTAGGATACAGATGTTTTTATTAGGAAACAAATAGATACAATGTTTCAATCGCTGTAAATGTGAAAGAACTGTCAGAGAACTGTCAGAAATAGAGGAACTCTGCACATACACTTTTTGCTTTACTGGAATTATTCTTATTTTCATTCTTCTTCTTCTTATTTTCATTCTTCTTTTCATTTTTTTCATTCTTCTTTTCATTCTTTTCATTCTTCTTTTCATTCTTCTTCTTATTTTCATTCTTCTTTTCATTCTTTTCATTCTTATTTTCATTCTTCTTATTATTTTCATTCTTCTTTTCATTCTTCTTGTCATTCTTTTCATTCTTTTCATTCTTCTTTTCATTCTTCTTATTTTCATTCATCTTTTCATTCTTTTCATTCTTCTTTTCATTCTTTTCATTCTTCTTTTCATTCTTCTTCTTCTTTTCATTCTTCTTCTTTTCATTCTTCTTTTCATTCTTTTCATTCTTCTTCTTATTTTCATTCTTCTTTTCATTCTTTTCATTCTTCTTTTCATTCTTCTTCTTATTTTCATTTTTCTTTTCAGTCTTTTCATTCTTCTTTTCATTCTTCTTCTTATTTTCATTCTTCTTTTCATTCTTTTCATTCTTCTTTTCATTCTTTTCATTATTCTTTTCATTCTTCTTCTTATTTTCATTCTTCTTTTCATTCTTTTCATTCTTCTTTTCATTCTTTTCATTCTTTTCATTCTTCTTCTTATTTTCATTCTTCTTTTCATTCTTTTCATTCTTATTTTCATTCTTCTTATTATTTTCATTCTTCTTGTCATTCTTTTCATTCTTCTTTTCATTCTTTTCATTCTTCTTTTCATTCTTCTTATTTTCATTCATCTTTTCATTCTTTTCATTCTTCTTTTAATTCTTTTCATTCTTCTTTTCATTCTTCTTCTTCTTTTCATTCTTCTTCTTCTTTTCATTCTTCTTTTCATTCTTTTCATTCTTCTTCTTATTTTCATTCTTCTTTTCATTCTTTTCATTCTTCTTTTCATTCTTCTTATTTTCTTTTTTCTTTTCAGTCTTTTCATTCTTCTTTTCATTCTTCTTCTTATTTTCATTCTTCTTTTCATTCTTTTCATTCTTCTTTTCATTCTTTTCATTATTCTTTTCATTCTTCTTCTTATTTTCATTCTTATTTTCATTCTTCTTTTCATTCTTCTTCTTCTTTTCATTCTTCTTTTCATTCTTTTCATTCTTCTTTTCATTCTTCTTCTTCTTTTCATTCTTCTTTTCATTCTTTTCATTCTTCTTCTTATTTTCATTCTTCTTTTCATTCTTTTCATTCTTCTTTTCATTCTTCTTCTTATTTTTATTCTTCTTTTCATTCTTCTTTTCATTCTTTTCATTCTTCTTCTTTTCATTCTTTTCATTCTTCTTTTTCTTCTTCTTCTCATTCTTTTCATTCTTCTTCTCATTCTTTTCATTCTTCTTCTTCTTTTCATTCTTTTCATTCTTCTTCTTCTTCTTCTCCTTCTTCTTCTTTGGCCCCGTGACTGCCCAAATGAGTGAAGTGTGCGGTGATTCTAAGATCGACGGCACTCATCTGCATGTCATACTGACTGACAGTATTATTTCTCTTCCCCAGCAGACTCCAAGGACATTTAAATTAAAGGTACAGTGTTCTGCACTAATATAAAGGCTCTCTGAAGCCTAGAAACCCTTTTTATAAGTAAAATTCGCGGCGAATAAATTCGAATCAAATCAAATTTTTTCGGAAAATTCGGCGAATCAGGCGAATCGAATTTTTGAAAAATTCGCTCATCTCTACCCACAACCACACACATATTAATATATAAAGTTATACACATGTATGTTTTGAGTCTTAAAATGTGGAAAGAAAACTTAGCCATTTTAGTGTGCTCCGTCCTGTAGTCCAATGCAACGTTGTGCAAGAGTGATGGTTTCAGCCTCATTGTCGAACTTTGGAATAATCCTCAGTCTTCAAAACCTCCTGGCTAACCTATGACAAAAAAACAAAAACATATATACATATTACTGCATTGGGAGAAAGTAGGCAATCATCTACTTAACATAAATTACACTAAAAATGGAAAAACATGTTTACACCCACAACTAGAGATGAGCAAATCGAATCAGGCAAAGTGGAATTCGTTTCGAATTTCAGGAAAAATTCGATTCGCGGCGAATCCGAATTTTTGCCGACTTCGGATGGTCGAATCGAATTTTTCCTGATCGGCCGTTTTCATCCCTTCTACAGCCGGCAAAAATGTCCCTGCAGAGAGCTCCGCTATTTCTGACAGCTGTCTGACAGTTCTTTCACATTTCCAGCGGTTGAAACATTGTATGTATTTGTTTCCATTTAGGATACAGATGTTTTTATTAGGAAACAAATAGATACAATGTTTCAATCGCTGTAAATGTGAAAGAACTGTCAGAGAACTGTCAGAAATAGAGGAACTCTGCACATACACTTTTTGCTTTACTGGAATTATTCTTATTTTCATTCTTCTTCTTCTTATTTTCATTCTTCTTTTCATTCTTTTCATTCTTCTTTTCATTCTTCTTCTTATTTTCATTCTTCTTTTCATTCTTTTCATTCTTATTTTCATTCTTCTTCTTATTTTCATTCTTCTTTTCATTCTTCTTGTCATTCTTTTCATTCTTTTCATTCTTCTTTTCATTCTTCTTCTTATTTTCATTCATCTTTTCATTCTTTTCATTCTTCTTTTCATTCTTTTCATTCTTCTTCTTCTTTTCATTCTTCTTTTCATTCTTTTCATTCTTCTTCTTATTTTCATTCTTCTTTTCATTCTTTTCATTCTTCTTTTCATTCTTCTTCTTATTTTCATTCTTCTTTTCATTCTTTTCATTCTTCTTTTCATTCTTTTCATTCTTCTTTTCATTCTTCTTCTTATTTTTATTCTTCTTTTCATTCTTCTTTTCATTCTTTTCATTCTTCTTCTTTTCATTCTTTTCATTCTTCTTCTTCTTCTCATTCTTTTCATTCTTTTCATTCTTCTTCTTCTTCTCATTCTTTTCATTCTTCTTTTTCTTCTTCTTCTCATTCTTTTCATTCTTTTCATTCTTCTTCTTCTTCTCATTCTTTTCATTCTTCTTCTTCTTCTCATTCTTTTCATTCTTCTTCTTCTTCTTCTCATTCTTTTCATTCTTCTTTTTCTTCTTCTTCTCATTCTTTTCATTCTTTTCATTCTTCTTTTCATTCTTCTTCTTATTTTTATTCTTCTTTTCATTCTTTTCATTCTTCTTTTCATTCTTTTCATTCTTCTTCTTTTCATTCTTTTCATTCTTCTTCTTCTTCTCATTCTTTTCATTCTTTTCATTCTTCTTCTTCTTCTTTTCATTCTTCTTCTTTTCATTCTTCTTTTCATTCTTTTCATTCTTCTTCTTATTTTCATTCTTCTTTTCATTCTTTTCATTCTTCTTTTCATTCTTCTTCTTATTTTCATTCTTCTTTTCATTCTTTTCATTCTTCTTTTCATTCTTTTCATTATTCTTTTCATTCTTCTTCTTATTTTCATTCTTCTTTTCATTCTTTTCATTCTTCTTTTCATTCTTCTTCTTCTTTTCATTCTTCTTTTCATTCTTTTCATTCTTCTTTTCATTCTTCTTCTTCTTTTCATTCTTTTCATTCTTTTCATTCTTCTTCTTATTTTCATTCTTCTTTTCATTCTTCTTCTTATTTTTATTCTTCTTTTCATTGTTTTCATTCTTCTTTTCATTCTTTTCATTCTTCTTCTTTTCATTCTTCTTCTTCTTCTTCTTCTTCTCATTCTTTTCATTCTTCTTCTTCTTCTCATTCTTTTCATTCTTCTTCTTCTTTTCATTCTTCTTCTTCTTCTTCTCCTTCTTCTTCTTTGGCCCCGTGACTGCCCAAATGAGTGAAGTGTGCGGTGATTCTAAGATCGACGGCACTCATCTGCATGTCATACTGACTGACAGTATTATTTCTCTTCCCCAGCAGACTCCAAGGACATTTAAATTAAAGGTACAGTGTTCTGCACTAATATAAAGGCTCTCTGAAGCCTAGAAACCCTTTTTATAAGTAAAATTCGCGGCGAATAAATTCGAATCGAATCAAATTTGTTCAGAAAATTCGGCGAATCAGGCGAATCGAATTTTTGAAAAATTCGCTCATCTCTACCCACAACCACACACATATTAATATATAAAGTTATACACATGTATGTTTTGAGTCTTAAAATGTGGAAAGAAAACTTAGCCATTTTAGTGTGCTCCGTCCTGTAGTCCAATGCAACGTTGTGCAAGAGTGATGGTTTCAGCCTCATTGTCGAACTTTGGAATAATCCTCAGTCTTCAAAACCTCCTGGCTAACCTATGACAAAAAAACAAAAACATATATACATATTACTGCATTGGGAGAAAGTAGGCAATCATCTACTTAACATAAATTACACTAAAAATGGAAAAACATGTTTACACCCACAACTAGAGATGAGCAAATCGAATCAGGCAAAGTGGAATTCGTTTCGAATTTCAGGAAAAATTCGATTCGCGGCGAATCCGAATTTTTGCCGACTTCGGATGGTCGAATCGAATTTTTCCTGATCGGCCGTTTTCATCCCTTCTACAGCCGGCAAAAATGTCCCTGCAGAGAGCTCCGCTATTTCTGACAGCTGTCTGACAGTTCTTTCACATTTCCAGCGGTTGAAACATTGTATGTATTTGTTTCCATTTAGGATACAGATGTTTTTATTAAGAAACAAATAGATACAATGTTTCAATCGCTGTAAATGTGAAAGAACTGTCAGAGAACTGTCAGAAATAGAGGAACTCTGCACATACACTTTTTGCTTTACTGGAATTATTCTTATTTTCATTCTTCTTCTTATTATTTTCATTCTTCTTTTCATTCTTTTCATTCTTCTTTTCATTCTTTTCATTCTTTTCATTCTTCTTATTTTCATTCTTCTTTTCATTCTTTTCATTCTTATTTTCATTCTTCTTATTATTTTCATTCTTCTTTTCATTCTTCTTGTCATTCTTTTCATTCTTCTTTTCATTCTTTTCATTCTTCTTTTCATTCTTCTTATTTTCATTCATCTTTTCATTCTTTTCATTCTTCTTTTAATTCTTTTCATTCTTCTTTTCATTCTTCTTCTTCTTTTCATTCTTCTTCTTCTTTTCATTCTTCTTTTCATTCTTTTCATTCTTCTTCTTATTTTCATTCTTCTTTTCATTCTTTTCATTCTTCTTTTCATTCTTCTTCTTATTTTCTTTTTTCTTTTCAGTCTTTTCATTCTTCTTTTCATTCTTCTTCTTATATTCATTCTTCTTTTCATTCTTTTCATTCTTCTTTTCATTCTTTTCATTATTCTTTTCATTCTTCTTCTTATTTTCATTCTTATTTTCATTCTTCTTTTCATTCTTCTTCTTCTTTTCATTCTTCTTTTCATTCTTTTCATTCTTCTTTTCATTCTTCTTCTTCTTTTCATTCTTCTTTTCATTCTTTTCATTCTTCTTCTTATTTTCATTCTTCTTTTCATTCTTTTCATTCTTCTTCTTATTTTTATTCTTCTTTTCATTCTTCTTTTCATTCTTTTCATTCTTCTTCTTTTCATTCTTTTCATTCTTCTTTTTCTTCTTCTTCTCATTCTTTTCATTCTTTTCATTCTTCTTCTTCTTCTCATTCTTTTCATTCTTCTTCTTCTTTTCATTCTTTTCATTCTTCTTCTTCTTCTTCTCCTTCTTCTTCTTTGGCCCCGTGACTGCCCAAATGAGTGAAGTGTGCGGTGATTCTAAGATCGACGGCACTCATCTGCATGTCATACTGACTGACAGTATTATTTCTCTTCCCCAGCAGACTCCAAGGACATTTAAATTAAAGGTACAGTGTTCTGCACTAATATAAAGGCTCTCTGAAGCCTAGAAACCCTTTTTATAAGTAAAATTCGCGGCGAATAAATTCGAATCAAATCGAATTTTTTCGGAAAATTCGGCGAATCAGGCGAATCGAATTTTTGAAAAATTCGCTCATCTCTACCCACAACCACACACATATTAATATATAAAGTTATACACATGTATGTTTTGAGTCTTAAAATGTGGAAAGAAAACTTAGCCATTTTAGTGTGCTCCGTCCTGTAGTCCAATGCAACGTTGTACAAGAGTGATGGTTTCAGCCTCATTGTCGAACTTTGGAATAATCCTCAGTCTTCAAAACCTCCTGGCTAACCTATGACAAAAAAACAAAAACATATATACATATTACTGCATTGGGAGCAAGTAGGCAATCATCTACTTAACATAAATTACACTAAAAATGGAAAAACATGTTTACACCCACAACTAGAGATGAGCAAATCGAATCAGGCAAAGTGGAATTCGTTTCGAATTTCAGGAAAAATTCGATTCGCGGCGAATCCGAATTTTTGCCGACTTCGGATGGTGGAATCGAATTTTTCCTGATCGGCCGTTTTCATCCCTTCTACAGCCGGCAAAAATGTCCCTGCAGAGAGCTCCGCTATTTCTGACAGCTGTCTGACAGTTCTTTCACATTTCCAGCGGTTGAAACATTGTATGTATTTGTTTCCATTTAGGATACAGATGTTTTTATTAGGAAACAAATAGATACAATGTTTCAATCGCTGTAAATGTGAAAGAACTGTCAGAGAACTGTCAGAAATAGAGGAACTCTGCACATACACTTTTTGCTTTACTGGAATTATTCTTATTTTCATTCTTCTTCTTATTTTCATTCTTCTTTTCATTCTTTTCATTCTTCTTTTCATTCTTTTCATTCTTCTTTTCATTCTTCTTCTTATTTTCATTCTTCTTTTCATTCTTTTCATTCTTATTTTCATTCTTCTTATTATTTTCATTCTTCTTTTCATTCTTCTTGTCATTCTTTTCATTCTTCTTTTCATTCTTTTCATTCTTCTTTTCATTCTTCTTCTTATTTTCATTCATCTTTTCATTCTTTTCATTCTTCTTTTCATTCTTCTTCTTCTTTTCATTCTTCTTCTTCTTTTCATTCTTTTCATTCTTCTTCTTATTTTCATTATTCTTTTCATTCTTTTCATTCTTCTTTTCATTCTTCTTCTTATTTTCATTTTTCTTTTCAGTCTTTTCATTCTTCTTTTCATTCTTCTTCTTATTTTCATTCTTCTTTTCATTCTTTTCATTCTTCTTTTCATTCTTCTTCTTATTTTCATTCTTCTTTTCATTCTTTTCATTCTTCTTTTCTTTCTTCTTCTTCTTTTCATTCTTCTTTTCATTCTTTTCATTCTTCTTCTTCTTTTCTTTCTTCTTTTCATTCTTTTCATTCTTCTTCTTATTTTCATTCTTCTTCTTATTTTCATTCTTCTTTTCATTCTTCTTTTCATTCTTCTTCTTATTTTTATTCTTCTTTTCATTCTTTTCATTCTTCTTTTCATTCTTTTCATTCTTCTTCTTTTCATTCTTTTCATTCTTCTTCTTCTTCTTCTCATTCTTTTCATTCTGTTCATTCTTCTTCTTCTTCTCATTCTTTTCATTCTTCTTCTTCTTCTTTTCATTCTTTTCATTCTTCTTCTTCTTCTTCTCCTTCTTCTTCTTTGGCCCCGTGACTGCCCAAATGAGTGAAGTGTGCGGTGATTCTAAGATCGACGGCACTCATCTGCATGTCATACTGACTGACAGTATTATTTCTCTTCCCCAGCAGACTCCAAGGACATTTAAATTAAAGGTACAGTGTTCTGCACTAATATAAAGGCTCTCTGAAGCCTAGAAACCCTTTTTATAAGTAAAATTCGCGGCGAATAAATTCGAATCAAATCGAATTTTTTCGGAAAATTCGGCGAATCAGGCGAATCGAATTTTTGAAAAATTCGCTCATCTCTACCCACAACCACACACATATTAATATATAAAGTTATACACATGTATGTTTTGAGTCTTAAAATGTGCAAAGAAAACTTAGCCATTTTAGTGTGCTCCGTCCTGTAGTCCAATGCAACGTTGTGCAAGAGTGATGGTTTCAGCCTCATTGTCGAACTTTGGAATAATCCTCAGTCTTCAAAACCTCCTGGCTAACCTATGACAAAAAAACAAAAACATATATACATATTACTGCATTGGGAGAAAGTAGGCAATCATCTACTTAACATAAATTACACTAAAAATGGAAAAACATGTTTACACCCACAACTAGAGATGAGCAAATCGAATCAGGCGAAGTGGAATTCGTTTCGAATTTCAGGAAAAATTCGATTCGCGGCGAATCCGAATTTTTGCCGACTTCGGATGGTGGAATCGAATTTTTCCTGATCGGCCGTTTTCATCCCTTCTACAGCCGGCAAAAATGTCCCTGCAGAGAGCTCCGCTATTTCTGACAGCTGTCTGACAGTTCTTTCACATTTCCAGCGGTTGAAACATTGTATGTATTTGTTTCCATTTAGGATACAGATGTTTTTATTAGGAAACAAATAGATACAATGTTTCAATCGCTGTAAATGTGAAAGAACTGTCAGAGAACTGTCAGAAATAGAGGAACTCTGCACATACACTTTTTGCTTTACTGGAATTATTCTTATTTTCATTCTTCTTCTTATTATTTTCATTCTTCTTTTCATTCTTTTCATTCTTCTTTTCATTCTTTTCATTCTTTTCATTCTTCTTCTTATTTTCATTCTTCTTTTCATTCTTTTCATTCTTATTTTCATTCTTCTTATTATTTTCATTCTTCTTTTCATTCTTCTTGTCATTCTTTTCATTCTTCTTTTCATTCTTTTCATTCTTCTTTTCATTCTTCTTATTTTCATTCATCTTTTCATTCTTTTCATTCTTCTTTTAATTCTTTTCATTCTTCTTTTCATTCTTCTTCTTTTCATTCTTCTTCTTCTTTTCATTCTTCTTTTCATTCTTTTCATTCTTCTTATTTTCATTCTTCTTTTCATTCTTTTCATTCTTCTTTTCATTCTTCTTCTTATTTTCTTTTTTCTTTTCAGTCTTTTCATTCTTCTTTTCATTCTTCTTCTTATTTTCATTCTTCTTTTCATTCTTTTCATTCTTCTTTTCATTCTTTTCATTATTCTTTTCATTCTTCTTCTTATTTTCATTCTTATTTTCATTCTTCTTTTCATTCTTCTTCTTCTTTTCATTCTTCTTTTCATTCTTTTCATTCTTCTTTTCATTCTTCTTCTTTTCATTCTTCTTTTCATTCTTTTCATTCTTTTTCTTATTTTCATTCTTCTTTTCATTCTTTTCATTCTTCTTTTCATTCTTCTTCTTATTTTTATTCTTCTTTTCATTCTTCTTTTCATTCTTTTCATTCTTCTTCTTTTCATTCTTTTCATTCTTCTTTTTCTTCTTCTTCTCATTCTTTTCATTCTTTTCATTCTTCTTCTTCTTCTCATTCTTTTCATTCTTCTTCTTCTTTTCATTCTTTTCATTCTTCTTCTTCTCCTTCTTCTTCTTTGGCCCCGTGACTGCCCAAATGAGTGAAGTGTGCGGTGATTCTAAGATCGACGGCACTCATCTGCATGTCATACTGACTGACAGTATTATTTCTCTTCCCCAGCAGACTCCAAGGACATTTAAATTAAAGGTACAGTGTTCTGCACTAATATAAAGGCTCTCTGAAGCCTAGAAACCCTTTTTATAAGTAAAATTTGCGGCGAATAAATTCGAATCGAATCAAATTTTTTCGGAAAATTCGGCGAATCAGGCGAATCGAATTTTTGAAAAATTCGCTCATCTCTACCCACAACCACACACATATTAATATATAAAGTTATACACATGTATGTTTTGAGTCTTAAAATGTGGAAAGAAAACTTAGCCATTTTAGTGTGCTCCGTCCTGTAGTCCAATGCAACGTTGTGCAAGAGTGATGGTTTCAGCCTCATTGTCGAACTTTGGAATAATCCTCAGTCTTCAAAACCTCCTGGCTAACCTATGACAAAAAAACAAAAACATATATACATATTACTGCATTGGGAGAAAGTAGGCAATCATCTACTTAACATAAATTACACTAAAAATGGAAAAACATGTTTACACCCACAACTAGAGATGAGCAAATCGAATCAGGCGAAGTGGAATTCGTTTCGAATTTCAGGAAAAATTCGATTCGCGGCGAATCCGAATTTTTGCCGACTTCGGATGGTGGAATCGAATTTTTCCTGATCGGCCGTTTTCATCCCTTCTACAGCCGGCAAAAATGTCCCTGCAGAGAGCTCCGCTATTTCTGACAGCTGTCTGACAGTTCTTTCACATTTCCAGCGGTTGAAACATTGTATGTATTTGTTTCCATTTAGGATACAGATGTTTTTATTAGGAAACAAATAGATACAATGTTTCAATCGCTGTAAATGTGAAAGAACTGTCAGAGAACTGTCAGAAATAGAGGAACTCTGCACATACACTTTTTGCTTTACTGGAATTATTCTTATTTTCATTCTTCTTCTTATTATTTTCATTCTTCTTTTCATTCTTTTCATTCTTCTTTTCATTCTTTTCATTCTTTTCATTCTTCTTCTTATTTTCATTCTTCTTTTCATTCTTTTCATTCTTATTTTCATTCTTCTTATTATTTTCATTCTTCTTTTCATTCTTCTTGTCATTCTTTTCATTCTTCTTTTCATTCTTTTCATTCTTCTTTTCATTCTTCTTATTTTCATTCATCTTTTCATTCTTTTCATTCTTCTTTTAATTCTTTTCATTCTTCTTTTCATTCTTCTTCTTTTCATTCTTCTTCTTCTTTTCATTCTTCTTTTCATTCTTTTCATTCTTCTTATTTTCATTCTTCTTTTCATTCTTTTCATTCTTCTTTTCATTCTTCTTCTTATTTTCTTTTTTCTTTTCAGTCTTTTCATTCTTCTTTTCATTCTTCTTCTTATTTTCATTCTTCTTTTCATTCTTTTCATTCTTCTTTTCATTCTTTTCATTATTCTTTTCATTCTTCTTCTTATTTTCATTCTTATTTTCATTCTTCTTTTCATTCTTCTTCTTCTTTTCATTCTTCTTTTCATTCTTTTCATTCTTCTTTTCATTCTTCTTCTTTTCATTCTTCTTTTCATTCTTTTCATTCTTTTTCTTATTTTCATTCTTCTTTTCATTCTTTTCATTCTTCTTTTCATTCTTCTTCTTATTTTTATTCTTCTTTTCATTCTTCTTTTCATTCTTTTCATTCTTCTTCTTTTCATTCTTTTCATTCTTCTTTTTCTTCTTCTTCTCATTCTTTTCATTCTTTTCATTCTTCTTCTTCTTCTCATTCTTTTCATTCTTCTTCTTCTTTTCATTCTTTTTCTTCTTCTTCTTCTCCTTCTTCTTCTTTGGCCCCGTGACTGCCCAAATGAGTGAAGTGTGCGGTGATTCTAAGATCGACGGCACTCATCTGCATGTCATACTGACTGACAGTATTATTTCTCTTCCCCAGCAGACTCCAAGGACATTTAAATTAAAGGTACAGTGTTCTGCACTAATATAAAGGCTCTCTGAAGCCTAGAAACCCTTTTTATAAGTAAAATTTGCGGCGAATAAATTCGAATCGAATCAAATTTTTTCGGAAAATTCGGCGAATCAGGCGAATCGAATTTTTGAAAAATTCGCTCATCTCTACCCACAACCACACACATATTAATATATAAAGTTATACACATGTATGTTTTGAGTCTTAAAATGTGGAAAGAAAACTTAGCCATTTTAGTGTGCTCCGTCCTGTAGTCCAATGCAACGTTGTGCAAGAGTGATGGTTTCAGCCTCATTGTCGAACTTTGGAATAATCCTCAGTCTTCAAAACCTCCTGGCTAACCTATGACAAAAAAACAAAAACATATATACATATTACTGCATTGGGAGAAAGTAGGCAATCATCTACTTAACATAAATTACACTAAAAATGGAAAAACATGTTTACACCCACAACTAGAGATGAGCAAATCGAATCAGGCGAAGTGGAATTCGTTTCGAATTTCAGGAAAAATTCGATTCGCGGCGAATCCGAATTTTTGCCGACTTCGGATGGTGGAATCGAATTTTTCCTGATCGGCCGTTTTCATCCCTTCTACAGCCGGCAAAAATGTCCCTGCAGAGAGCTCCGCTATTTCTGACAGCTGTCTGACAGTTCTTTCACATTTCCAGCGGTTGAAACATTGTATGTATTTGTTTCCATTTAGGATACAGATGTTTTTATTAGGAAACAAATAGATACAATGTTTCAATCGCTGTAAATGTGAAAGAACTGTCAGAGAACTGTCAGAAATAGAGGAACTCTGCACATACACTTTTTGCTTTACTGGAATTATTCTTATTTTCATTCTTCTTCTTCTTATTTTCATTCTTCTTTTCATTCTTTTCATTCTTCTTTTCATTCTTCTTTTCATTCTTCTTCTTATTTTCATTCTTCTTTTCATTCTTTTCATTCTTATTTTCATTCTTCTTATTATTTTCATTCTTCTTTTCATTCTTCTTGTCATTCTTTTCATTCTTCTTTTCATTCTTTTCATTCTTCTTTTCATTCTTCTTCTTATTTTCATTCATCTTTTCATTCTTTTCATTCTTCTTTTCATTCTTTTCATTCTTCTTTTCATTCTTCTTCTTTTCATTCTTCTTCTTCTTTTCATTCTTTTCATTCTTCTTCTTATTTTCATTCTTCTTTTCATTCTTTTCATTCTTCTTTTCATTCTTCTTCTTATTTTCATTTTTCTTTTCAGTCTTTTCATTCTTCTCTTCATTCTTCTTCTTATTTTCATTCTTCTTTTCATTCTTTTCATTCTTCTTTTCATTCTTTTCATTATTCTTTTCATTCTTCTTCTTATTTTCATTCTTCTTTTCATTCTTTTCATTCTTCTTTTCATTCTTCTTCTTCTTTTCATTCTTCTTTTCATTCTTTTCATTCTTCTTCTTCTTTTCATTCTTCTTTTCATTCTTTTCATTCTTCTTCTTATTTTCATTCTTCTTCTTATTTTCATTCTTCTTTTCATTCTTTTCATTCTTCTTTTCATTCTTCTTCTTATTTTTATTCTTCTTTTCATTCTTTTCATTCTTCTTTTCATTCTTTTCATTCTTCTTCTTTTCATTCTTTTCATTCTTCTTCTTCTTCTTCTTCTCATTCTTTTCATTCTGTTCATTCTTCTTCTTCTTCTCATTCTTTTCATTCTTCTTCTTCTTCTTCTTTTCATTCTTTTCATTCTTCTTCTTCTTCTTCTCCTTCTTCTTCTTTGGCCCAGTGACTGCCCAAATGAGTGAAGTGTGCGGTGATTCTAAGATCGACGGCACTCATCTGCATGTCATACTGACTGACAGTATTATTTCTCTTCCCCAGCAGACTCCAAGGACATTTAAATTAAAGGTACAGTGTTCTGCACTAATATAAAGGCTCTCTGAAGCCTAGAAACCCTTTTTATAAGTAAAATTCGCGGCAAATAAATTCGAATCAAATCGAATTTTTTCGGAAAATTCGGCGAATCAGGCGAATCGAATTTTTGAAAAATTCGCTCATCTCTACCCACAACCACACACATATTAATATATAGAGTTATACACATGTATGTTTTGAGTCTTAAAATGTGGAAAGAAAACTTAGCCATTTTAGTGTGCTCCGTCCTGTAGTCCAATGCAACGTTGTGCAAGAGTGATGGTTTCAGCCTCATTGTCGAACTTTGGAATAATCCTCAGTCTTCAAAACCTCCTGGCTAACCTATGACAAAAAAACAAAAACATATATACATATTACTGCATTGGGAGAAAGTAGGCAATCATCTACTTAACATAAATTACACTAAAAATGGAAAAACATGTTTACACCCACAACTAGAGATGAGCAAATCGAATCAGGCGAAGTGGAATTCGTTTCGAATTTCAGGAAAAATTCGATTCGCGGCGAATCCGAATTTTTGCCGACTTCGGATGGTGGAATCGAATTTTTCCTGATCGGCCGTTTTCATCCCTTCTACAGCCGGCAAAAATGTCCCTGCAGAGAGCTCCGCTATTTCTGACAGCTGTCTGACAGTTCTTTCACATTTCCAGCGGTTGAAACATTGTATGTATTTGTTTCCATTTAGGATACAGATGTTTTTATTAGGAAACAAATAGATACAATGTTTCAATCGCTGTAAATGTGAAAGAACTGTCAGAGAACTGTCAGAAATAGAGGAACTCTGCACATACACTTTTTGCTTTACTGGAATTATTCTTATTTTCATTCTTCTTATTATTATTTTCATTCTTCTTTTCATTCTTTTCATTCTTCTTTTCATTCTTTTCATTCTTTTCATTCTTCTTCTTATTTTCATTCTTCTTTTCATTCTTTTCATTCTTATTTTCATTCTTCTTATTATTTTCATTCTTCTTTTCATTCTTCTTGTCATTCTTTTCATTCTTCTTTTCATTCTTTTCATTCTTCTTTTCATTCTTCTTATTTTCATTCATCTTTTCATTCTTTTCATTCTTCTTTTAATTCTTTTCATTCTTCTTTTCATTCTTCTTCTTCTTTTCATTCTTCTTCTTCTTTTCATTCTTCTTTTCATTCTTTTCATTCTTCTTCTTATTTTCATTCTTCTTTTCATTCTTTTCATTCTTCTTTTCATTCTTCTTCTTATTTTCTTTTTTCTTTTCAGTCTTTTCATTCTTCTTTTCATTCTTCTTCTTATATTCATTCTTCTTTTCATTCTTTTCATTCTTCTTTTCATTCTTTTCATTATTCTTTTCATTCTTCTTCTTATTTTCATTCTTATTTTCATTCTTCTTTTCATTCTTCTTCTTCTTTTCATTCTTCTTTTCATTCTTTTCATTCTTCTTTTCATTCTTCTTCTTCTTTTCATTCTTCTTTTCATTCTTCTTCTTATTTTCATTCTTCTTTTCATTCTTTTCATTCTTCTTTTCATTCTTCTTCTTATTTTTATTCTTCTTTTCATTCTTCTTTTCATTCTTTTCATTCTTCTTCTTTTCATTCTTTTCATTCTTCTTTTTCTTCTTCTCATTCTTTTCATTCTTTTCATTCTTCTTCTTCTTCTCATTCTTTTCATTCTTCTTCTTCTTTTCATTCTTTTCATTCTTCTTCTTCTTCTTCTCCTTCTTCTTCTTTGGCCCCGTGACTGCCCAAATGAGTGAAGTGTGCGGTGATTCTAAGATCGACGGCACTCATCTGCATGTCATACTGACTGACAGTATTATTTCTCTTCCCCAGCAGACTCCAAGGACATTTAAATTAAAGGTACAGTGTTCTGCACTAATATAAAGGCTCTCTGAAGCCTAGAAACCCTTTTTATAAGTAAAATTCGCGGCGAATAAATTCGAATCAAATCGAATTTTTTCGGAAAATTCGGCGAATCAGGCGAATCGAATTTTTGAAAAATTCGCTCATCTCTACCCACAACCACACACATATTAATATATAAAGTTATACACATGTATGTTTTGAGTCTTAAAATGTGGAAAGAAAACTTAGCCATTTTAGTGTGCTCCGTCCTGTAGTCCAATGCAACGTTGTGCAAGAGTGATGGTTTCAGCCTCATTGTCGAACTTTGGAATAATCCTCAGTCTTCAAAACCTCCTGGCTAACCTATGACAAAAAAACAAAAACATATATACATATTACTGCATTGGGAGAAAGTAGGCAATCATCTACTTAACATAAATTACACTAAAAATGGAAAAACATGTTTACACCCACAACTAGAGATGAGCAAATCGAATCAGGCAAAGTGGAATTCGTTTCGAATTTCAGGAAAAATTCGATTCGCGGCGAATCCGAATTTTTGCCGACTTCGGATGGTCGAATCGAATTTTTCCTGATCGGCCGTTTTCATCCCTTCTACAGCCGGCAAAAATGTCCCTGCAGAGAGCTCCGCTATTTCTGACAGCTGTCTGACAGTTCTTTCACATTTCCAGCGGTTGAAACATTGTATGTATTTGTTTCCATTTAGGATACAGATGTTTTTATTAGGAAACAAATAGATACAATGTTTCAATCGCTGTAAATGTGAAAGAACTGTCAGAGAACTGTCAGAAATAGAGGAACTCTGCACATACACTTTTTGCTTTACTGGAATTATTCTTATTTTCATTCTTCTTCTTCTTATTTTCATTCTTCTTTTCATTCTTTTCATTCTTCTTTTCATTCTTCTTCTTATTTTCATTCTTCTTTTCATTCTTTTCAATCTTATTTTCATTCTTCTTCTTATTTTCATTCTTCTTTTCATTCTTCTTGTCATTCTTTTCATTCTTTTCATTCTTCTTTTCATTCTTCTTCTTATTTTCATTCATCTTTTCATTCTTTTCATTCTTCTTTTCATTCTTTTCATTCTTCTTCTTCTTTTCATTCTTCTTCTTTTCATTCTTCTTTTCATTCTTTTCATTCTTCTTCTTATTTTCATTCTTCTTTTCATTCTTTTCATTCTTCTTTTCATTCTTCTTCTTATTTTCATTTTTCTTTTCAGTCTTTTCATTCTTCTTTTCATTCTTCTTCTTATTTTCATTCTTCTTTTCATTCTTCTTTTCATTCTTTTCATTATTCTTTTCATTCTTCTTCTTATTTTCATTCTTCTTTTCATTCTTTTCATTCTTCTTTTCATTCTTCTTCTTTTCATTCTTCTTTTCATTCTTTTCATTCTTCTTTTCATTCTTCTTCTTTTCATTCTTTTCATTCTTTTCATTCTTCTTCTTATTTTCATTCTTCTTTTCATTCTTTTCATTCTTCTTCTTATTTTTATTCTTCTTTTCATTCTTTTCATTCTTCTTTTCATTCTTTTCATTCTTCTTCTTTTCATTCTTCTTCTTCTTCTTCTCATTCTTTTCATTCTTCTTCTTCTTCTCATTCTTTTCATTCTTCTTCTTTTTTTCATTCTTTTCATTCTTCTTCTTCTTCTTCTCCTTCTTCTTCTTTGGCCCCGTGACTGCCCAAATGAGTGAAGTGTGCGGTGATTCTAAGATCGACGGCACTCATCTGCATGTCATACTGACTGACAGTATTATTTCTCTTCCCCAGCAGACTCCAAGGACATTTAAATTAAAGGTACAGTGTTCTGCACTAATATAAAGGCTCTCTGAAGCCTAGAAACCCTTTTTATAAGTAAAATTCGCGGCGAATAAATTCGAATCGAATCAAATTTGTTCAGAAAATTCGGCGAATCAGGCGAATCAAATTTTTGAAAAATTCGCTCATCTCTACCCACAACCACACACATATTAATATATAAAGTTATACACATGTATGTTTTGAGTCTTAAAATGTGGAAAGAAAACTTAGCCATTTTAGTGTGCTCCGTCCTGTAGTCCAATGCAACGTTGTGCAAGAGTGATGGTTTCAGCCTCATTGTCGAACTTTGGAATAATCCTCAGTCTTCAAAACCTCCTGGCTAACCTATGACAAAAAAACAAAAACATATATACATATTACTGCATTGGGAGAAAGTAGGCAATCATCTACTTAACATAAATTACACTAAAAATGGAAAAACATGTTTACACCCACAACTAGAGATGAGCAAATCGAATCAGGCGAAGTGGAATTCGTTTCGAATTTCAGGAAAAATTCGATTCGCGGCGAATCCGAATTTTTGCCGACTTCGGATGGTCGAATCGAATTTTTCCTGATCGGCCGTTTTCATCCCTTCTACAGCCGGCAAAAATGTCCCTGCAGAGAGCTCCGCTATTTCTGACAGCTGTCTGACAGTTCTTTCACATTTCCAGCGGTTGAAACATTGTATGTATTTGTTTCCATTTAGGATACAGATGTTTTTATTAGGAAACAAATAGATACAATGTTTCAATCGCTGTAAATGTGAAAGAACTGTCAGAGAACTGTCAGAAATAGAGGAACTCTGCACATACACTTTTTGCTTTACTGGAATTATTCTTATTTTCATTCTTCTTCTTCTTATTTTCATTCTTCTTTTCATTCTTTTCATTCTTCTTTTCATTTTTCTTCTTTTCATTCTTTTCATTCTTATTTTCATTCTTCTTCTTATTTTCATTCTTCTTTTCATTCTTCTTGTCATTCTTTTCATTCTTTTCATTCTTCTTTTCATTCTTCTTCTTATTTTCATTAATCTTTTCATTCTTTTCATTCTTCTTTTCATTCTTTTCATTCTTCTTCTTCTTTTCATTCTTCTTTTCATTCTTTTCATTCTTCTTCTTATTTTCATTCTTCTTTTCATTCTTTTCATTCTTCTTTTCATTCTTCTTCTTATTTTCATTTTTCTTTTCAGTCTTTTCATTCTTCTTTTCATTCTTCTTCTTATTTTCATTCTTCTTTTCATTCTTTTCATTCTTCTTTTCATTCTTTTCATTATTCTTTTCATTCTTCTTCTTATTTTCATTCTTCTTTTCATTTTTTTCATTCTTCTTTTCATTCTTCTTCTTCTTTTCATTCTTCTTTTCATTCTTTTCATTCTTCTTTTCATTCTTCTTCTTCTTTTCATTCTTTTCATTCTTCTTCTTATTTTCATTCTTCTTTTCATTCTTCTTTTCATTCTTCTTCTTATTTTTATTCTTCTTTTCATTCTTTTCATTCTTCTTTTCATTCTTTTCATTCTTCTTCTTTTCATTCTTTTCATTCTTCTTCTTCTTCTTTTTCTTCTCATTCTTTTCATTCTTCTTCTTCTTCTCATTCTTTTCATTCTTCTTCTTCTTTTCATTCTTTTCATTCTTCTTCTTCTTCTTCTCCTTCTTCTTCTTTGGCCCCGTGACTGCCCAAATGAGTGAAGTGTGCGGTGATTCTAAGATCGACGGCACTCATCTGCATGTCATACTGACTGACAGTATTATTTCTCTTCCCCAGCAGACTCCAAGGACATTTAAATTAAAGGTACAGTGTTCTGCACTAATATAAAGGCTCTCTGAAGCCTAGAAACCCTTTTTATAAGTAAAATTCGCGGCGAATAAATTCGAATCGAATCAAATTTGTTCAGAAAATTCGGCGAATCAGGCGAATCGAATTTTTGAAAAATTCGCTCATCTCTACCCACAACCACACACATATTAATATATAAAGTTATACACATGTATGTTTTGAGTCTTAAAATGTGGAAAGAAAACTTAGCCATTTTAGTGTGCTCCGTCCTGTAGTCCAATGCAACGTTGTGCAAGAGTGATGGTTTCAGCCTCATTGTCGAACTTTGGAATAATCCTCAGTCTTCAAAACCTCCTGGCTAACCTATGACAAAAAAACAAAAACATATATACATATTACTGCATTGGGAGAAAGTAGGCAATCATCTACTTAACATAAATTACACTAAAAATGGAAAAACATGTTTACACCCACAACTAGAGATGAGCAAATCGAATCAGGCGAAGTGGAATTCGTTTCGAATTTCAGGAAAAATTCGATTCGCGGCGAATCTGAATTTTTGCTGACTTCGGATGGTCGAATCGAATTTTTCCTGATCGGCCGTTTTCATCCCTTCTACAGCCGGCAAAAATGTCCCTGCAGAGAGCTCCGCTATTTCTGACAGCTGTCTGACAGTTCTTTCACATTTCCAGCGGTTGAAACATTGTATGTATTTGTTTCCATTTAGGATACAGATGTTTTTATTAGGAAACAAATAGATACAATGTTTCAATCGCTGTAAATGTGAAAGAACTGTCAGAGAACTGTCAGAAATAGAGGAACTCTGCACATACACTTTTTGCTTTACTGGAATTATTCTTATTTTCATTCTTCTTCTTCTTATTTTCATTCTTCTTTTCATTCTTCTTTTCATTCTTTTCATTCTTCTTTTCATTCTTCTTTTTATTTTCATTCTTCTTTTCATTCTTTTCATTCTTATTTTCATTCTTATTATTTTCATTCTTCTTTTCATTCTTCTTGTCATTCTTTTCATTCTTCTTTTCATTCTTTTCATTCTTATTTTCATTCTTCTTATTTTCATTCATCTTTTCATTCTTCTTTTCATTCTTTTCATTCTTCTTTTTATTCTTCTTCTTCTTTTCATTCTTCTTCTTCTTTTCATTCTTCTTTTCATTCTTTTCATTCTTCTTCTTATTTTCATTCTTCTTTTCATTCTTCTTTTCATTCTTCTTCTTATTTTCATTTTTCTTTTCAGTCTTTTCATTCTTCTTTTCATTCTTCTTCTTATTTTCATTCTTCTTTTCATTCTTTTCATTCTTCTTTTCATTCTTTTCATTATTCTTTTCATTCTTCTTCTTATTTTCATTCTTCTTTTCATTCTTTTCATTCTTCTTTTCATTCTTCTTCTTCTTTTCATTCTTCTTTTCATTCTTTTCATTCTTTTCATTCTTCTTTTCATTCTTCTTCTTCTTTTCATTCTTTTCATTCTTCTTTTCATTCTTTTCATTCTTTTCATTCTTCTTTTCATTCTTCTTCTTATTTTCATTCATCTTTTCATTCTTTTCATTCTTCTTTTCATTCTTTTCATTCTTCTTCTTCTTTTCATTCTTCTTCTTTTCATTCTTCTTTTCATTCTTTTCATTCTTCTTCTTATTTTCATTCTTCTTTTCATTCTTTTCATTCTTCTTTTCATTCTTCTTCTTATTTTCATTTTTCTTTTCAGTCTTTTCATTCTTCTTTTCATTCTTCTTCTTATTTTCATTCTTCTTTTCATTCTTTTCATTCTTCTTTTCATTCTTTTCATTATTCTTTTCATTCTTCTTCTTATTTTTATTCTTCTTTTCATTCTTTTCATTCTTCTTTTCATTCTTCTTCTTCTTTTCATTCTTCTTTTCATTCTTTTCATTCTTCTTTTCATTCTTCTTCTTCTTTTCATTCTTTTCATTCTTTTCATTCTTCTTCTTATTTTCATTCTTCTTTTCATTCTTCTTTTCATTCTTCTTCTTATTTTTATTCTTCTTTTCATTCTTTTCATTCTTCTTTTCATTCTTTTCATTCTTCTTCTTTTCATTCTTTTCATTCTTCTTCTTCTTCTTCTTCTTCTTCTCATTCTTTTCATTCTTCTTCTTCTTCTCATTCTTTTCATTCTTCTTCTTCTTTTCATTCTTTTCATTCTTCTTCTTCTTCTTCTCCTTCTTCTTCTTTGGCCCCGTGACTGCCCAAATGAGTGAAGTGTGCGGTGATTCTAAGATCGACGGCACTCATCTGCATGTCATACTGACTGACAGTATTATTTCTCTTCCCCAGCAGACTCCAAGGACATTTAAATTAAAGGTACAGTGTTCTGCACTAATATAAAGGCTCTCTGAAGCCTAGAAACCCTTTTTATAAGTAAAATTCGCGGCGAATAAATTCGAATCGAATCAAATTTGTTCAGAAAATTCGGCGAATCAGGCGAATCGAATTTTTGAAAAATTCGCTCATCTCTACCCACAACCACACACATATTAATATATAAAGTTATACACATGTATGTTTTGAGTCTTAAAATGTGGAAAGAAAACTTAGCCATTTTAGTGTGCTCCGTCCTGTAGTCCAATGCAACGTTGTGCAAGAGTGATGGTTTCAGCCTCATTGTCGAACTTTGGAATAATCCTCAGTCTTCAAAACCTCCTGGCTAACCTATGACAAAAAAACAAAAACATATATACATATTACTGCATTGGGAGAAAGTAGGCAATCATCTACTTAACATAAATTACACTAAAAATGGAAAAACATGTTTACACCCACAACTAGAGATGAGCAAATCGAATCAGGCGAAGTGGAATTCGTTTCGAATTTCAGGAAAAATTCGATTCGCGGCGAATCTGAATTTTTGCTGACTTCGGATGGTCGAATCGAATTTTTCCTGATCGGCCGTTTTCATCCCTTCTACAGCCGGCAAAAATGTCCCTGCAGAGAGCTCCGCTATTTCTGACAGCTGTCTGACAGTTCTTTCACATTTCCAGCGGTTGAAACATTGTATGTATTTGTTTCCATTTAGGATACAGATGTTTTTATTAGGAAACAAATAGATACAATGTTTCAATCGCTGTAAATGTGAAAGAACTGTCAGAGAACTGTCAGAAATAGAGGAACTCTGCACATACACTTTTTGCTTTACTGGAATTATTCTTATTTTCATTCTTCTTCTTATTTTCATTCTTCTTTTCATTTTTTTCATTCTTCTTTTCATTCTTTTCATTCTTCTTTTCATTCTTCTTCTTATTTTCATTCTTCTTTTCATTCTTTTCATTCTTCTTCTTCTTTTCATTCTTCTTTTCATTCTTCTTTTCATTCTTCTTGTCATTCTTTTCATTCTTTTCATTCTTCTTTTCATTCTTCTTTTCATTCTTCTTCTTATTTTCATTCATCTTTTCATTCTTTTCATTCTTCTTTTTATTTTCATTCTTCTTTTCATTCTTTTCATTCTTCTTTTCATTCTTTTCATTCTTCTTTTCATTCTTCTTCTTCTTTTCATTCTTCTTCTTCTTTTCATTCTTCTTTTCATTCTTCTTCTTATTTTCATTCTTCTTTTCATTCTTTTCATTCTTCTTTTCATTCTTTTTTTCATTCTTCTTCTTATTTTCATTTTTCTTTTCAGTCTTTTCATTCTTCTTTTCATTCTTCTTCTTATTTTAATTCTTCTTTTAATTCTTCTTTTCATTCTTCTTTTCATTCTTCTTCTTCTTTTCATTCTTCTTTTCATTCTTTTCATTCTTCTTTTCATTCTTCTTCTTCTTTTCATTCTTCTTTTCATTCTTTTCATTCTTCTTTTCATTCTTCTTCTTCTTTTCATTCTTCTTTTCATTCTTTTCATTCTTCTTTTCATTCTTCTTCTTAATTTTATTCTTCTTTTCATTCTTTTCATTCTTCTTTTCATTCTTTTCATTCTTCTTCTTTTCATTCTTTTCATTCTTCTTCTTCTTTTCATTCTTTTCATTCTTTTCATTCTTCTTCTTCTTTTCATTCTTTTCATTCTTCTTCTTTTCATTCTTTTCATTCTTCTTCTTCTTCTTCTCCTTCTTCTTCTTTGGCCCCGTGACTGCCCAAATGAGTGAAGTGTGCGGTGATTCTAAGATCGACGGCACTCATCTGCATGTCATACTGACTGACAGTATTATTTCTCTTCCCCAGCAGACTCCAAGGACATTTAAATTAAAGGTACAGTGTTCTGCACTAATATAAAGGCTCTCTGAAGCCTAGAAACCCTTTTTATAAGTAAAATTCGCGGCGAATAAATTCGAATCGAATCGAATTTTTTCGGAAAATTCGGCGAATCAGGCGAATCGAATTTTTGAAAAATTCGCTCATCTCTACCCACAACCACACACATATTAATATATAAAGTTATACACATGTATGTTTTGAGTCTTAAAATGTGGAAAGAAAACTTAGCCATTTTAGTGTGCTCCGTCCTGTAGTCCAATGCAACGTTGTGCAAGAGTGATGGTTTCAGCCTCATTGTCGAACTTTGGAATAATCCTCAGTCTTCAAAACCTCCTGGCTAACCTATGACAAAAAAAAAAAAACATATATACATATTACTGCATTGGGAGCAAGTAGGCAATCATCTACTTAACATAAATTACACTAAAAATGGAAAAACATGTTTACACCCACAACTAGAGATGAGCAAATCGAATCAGGCGAAGTGGAATTCGTTTCGAATTTCAGGAAAAATTCGATTCGCGGCGAATCCGAATTTTTGCCGACTTCGGATGGTCGAATCAAATTTTTCCTGATCGGCCGTTTTCATCCCTTCTACAGCCGGCAAAAATGTCCCTGCAGAGAGCTCCGCTATTTCTGACAGCTGTCTGACAGTTCTTTCACATTTCCAGCGGTTGAAACATTGTATGTATTTGTTTCCATTTAGGATACAGATGTTTTTATTAGGAAACAAATAGATACAATGTTTCAATCGCTGTAAATGTGAAAGAACTGTCAGAGAACTGTCAGAAATAGAGGAACTCTGCACATACACTTTTTGCTTTACTGGAATTATTCTTATTTTCATTCTTCTTCTTCTTATTTTCATTCTTCTTTTCATTTTTTTCATTCTTCTTTTCATTCTTTTCATTCTTCTTTTCATTCTTCTTCTTATTTTCATTCTTCTTTTCATTCTTTTCATTCTTCTTTTCATTCTTCTTCTTATTTTCATTCTTCTTTTCATTCTTCTTTTCATTCTTCTTGTCATTCTTTTCATTCTTTTCATTCTTCTTTTCATTCTTTTCATTCTTCTTTTCATTCTTCTTCTTATTTTCATTCATCTTTTCATTCTTTTCATTCTTCTTATTTTCATTCTTCTTTTCATTCTTTTCATTCTTTTCATTCTTCTTTTCATTCTTCTTCTTCTTTTCATTCTTCTTTTCATTCTTCTTCTTATTTTCATTCTTCTTTTCATTCTTCTTTTCATTCTTTTTTTCATTCTTCTTCTTATTTTCATTTTTCTTTTCAGTCTTTTCATTCTTCTTTTCATTTTTATTCTTCTTTTCATTCTTCTTTTCATTCTTCTTTTCATTCTTCTTCTTCTTTTCATTCTTCTTTTCATTCTTTTCATTCTTCTTTTCATTCTTCTTCTTCTTTTCATTCTTCTTTTCATTCTTTTCATTCTTCTTTTCATTCTTCTTCTTATTTTCATTCTTCTTTTCATTCTTTTCATTCTTCTTTTCATTCTTCTTCTTATTTTTATTCTTCTTTTCATTCTTTTCATTCTTCTTTTCATTCTTTTCATTCTTCTTCTTTTCATTCTTTTCATTCTTCTTCTTCTTTTCATTCTTTTCATTCTTCTTCTTTTCATTCTTTTCATTCTTCTTCTTCTTCTTCTCCTTCTTCTTCTTTGGCCCCGTGACTGCCCAAATGAGTGAAGTGTGCGGTGATTCTAAGATCGACGGCACTCATCTGCATGTCATACTGACTGACAGTATTATTTCTCTTCCCCAGCAGACTCCAAGGACATTTAAATTAAAGGTACAGTGTTCTGCACTAATATAAAGGCTCTCTGAAGCCTAGAAACCCTTTTTATAAGTAAAATTCGCGGCGAATAAATTCGAATCGAATCAAATTTTTTCGGAAAATTCGGCGAATCAGGCGAATCGAATTTTTGAAAAATTCGCTCATCTCTACCCACAACCACACACATATTAATATATAAAGTTATACACATGTATGTTTTGAGTCTTAAAATGTGGAAAGAAAACTTAGCCATTTTAGTGTGCTCCGTCCTGTAGTCCAATGCAACGTTGTGCAAGAGTGATGGTTTCAGCCTCATTGTCGAACTTTGGAATAATCCTCAGTCTTCAAAACCTCCTGGCTAACCTATGACAAAAAAACAAAAACATATATACATATTACTGCATTGGGAGAAAGTAGGCAATCATCTACTTAACATAAATTACACTAAAAATGGAAAAACATGTTTACACCCACAACTAGAGATGAGCAAATCGAATCAGGCGAAGTGGAATTCGTTTCGAATTTCAGGAAAAATTCGATTCGCGGCGAATCCGAATTTTTGCTGACTTCGGATGGTCGAATCGAATTTTTCCTGATCGGCCGTTTTCATCCCTTCTACAGCCGGCAAAAATGTCCCTGCAGAGAGCTCCGCTATTTCTGACAGCTGTCTGACAGTTCTTTCACATTTCCAGCGGTTGAAACATTGTATGTATTTGTTTCCATTTAGGATACAGATGTTTTTATTAGGAAACAAATAGATACAATGTTTCAATCGCTGTAAATGTGAAAGAACTGTCAGAGAACTGTCAGAAATAGAGGAACTCTGCACATACACTTTTTGCTTTACTGGAATTATTCTTATTTTCATTCTTCTTCTTCTTATTTTCATTCTTCTTTTCATTCTTTTCATTCTTCTTTTCATTCTTCTTCTTATTTTCATTCTTCTTTTCATTCTTTTCATTCTTATTTTCATTCTTCTTCTTATTTTCATTCTTCTTTTCATTCTTCTTGTCATTCTTTTCATTCTTCTTTTCATTCTTTTCATTCTTCTTTTCATTCTTCTTCTTATTTTCATTCATCTTTTCATTCTTTTCATTCTTCTTTTCATTCTTCTTTTCATTCTTCTTCTTTTCATTCTTCTTCTTCTTTTCATTCTTTTCATTCTTCTTCTTATTTTCATTCTTCTTTTCATTCTTTTCATTCTTCTTTTCATTCTTCTTCTTATTTTCATTTTTCTTTTCAGTCTTTTCATTCTTCTTTTCATTCTTCTTCTTATTTTCATTCTTCTTTTCATTCTTTTCATTCTTCTTTTCATTATTCTTTTCATTCTTCTTCTTATTTTCATTCTTCTTTTCATTCTTTTCATTCTTCTTTTCATTCTTCTTCTTCTTTTCATTCTTCTTTTCATTCTTTTCATTCTTCTTCTTCTTTTCATTCTTCTTTTCATTCTTTTCATTCTTCTTATTTTCATTCTTCTTTTCATTCTTTTCATTCTTCTTCTTATTTTCATTCTTCTTTTCATTCTTTTCATTCTTCTTTTCATTCTTCTTCTTATTTTTATTCTTCTTTTCATTCTTTTCATTCTTCTTTTCATTCTTTTCATTCTTCTTCTTTTCATTCTTTTCATTCTTCTTCTTCTTCTTCTTCTCATTCTTTTCATTCTTTTCATTCTTCTTCTTCTTCTCATTCTTTTCATTCTTCTTCTTCTTCTTCTTTTCATTCTTTTCATTCTTCTTCTTCTTCTTCTTCTCCTTCTTCTTCTTTGGCCCCGTGACTGCCCAAATGAGTGAAGTGTGCGGTGATTCTAAGATCGACGGCACTCATCTGCATGTCATACTGACTGACAGTATTATTTCTCTTCCCCAGCAGACTCCAAGGACATTTAAATTAAAGGTACAGTGTTCTGCACTAATATAAAGGCTCTCTGAAGCCTAGAAACCCTTTTTATAAGTAAAATTCGCGGCGAATAAATTCAAATCGAATCGAATTTTTTCGGAAAATTCGGCGAATCAGGCGAATCGAATTTTTGAAAAATTCGCTCATCTCTACCCACAACCACACACATATTAATATATAAAGTCATACACATGTATGTTTTGAGTCTTAAAATGTGGAAAGAAAACTTAGCCATTTTAGTGTGCTCCGTCCTGTAGTCCAATGCAACGTTGTGCAAGAGTGATGGTTTCAGCCTCATTGTCGAACTTTGGAATAATCCTCAGTCTTCAAAACCTCCTGGCTAACCTATGACAAAAAAACAAAAACATATATACATATTACTGCATTGGGAGAAAGTAGGCAATCATCTACTTAACATAAATTACACTAAAAATGGAAAAACATGTTTACACCCACAACTAGAGATGAGCAAATCGAATCAGGCAAAGTGGAATTCGTTTCGAATTTCAGGAAAAATTCGATTCGCGGCGAATCCGAATTTTTGCCGACTTCGGATGGTCGAATCGAATTTTTCCTGATCGGCCGTTTTCATCCCTTCTACAGCCGGCAAAAATGTCCCTGCAGAGAGCTCCGCTATTTCTGACAGCTGTCTGACAGTTCTTTCACATTTCCAGCGGTTGAAACATTGTATGTATTTGTTTCCATTTAGGATACAGATGTTTTTATTAGGAAACAAATAGATACAATGTTTCAATCGCTGTAAATGTGAAAGAACTGTCAGAGAACTGTCAGAAATAGAGGAACTCTGCACATACACTTTTTGCTTTACTGGAATTATTCTTATTTTCATTCTTCTTCTTCTTATTTTCATTCTTCTTTTCATTCTTTTCATTCTTCTTTTCATTCTTCTTCTTATTTTCATTCTTCTTTTCATTCTTTTCATTCTTATTTTCATTCTTCTTCTTATTTTCATTCTTCTTTTCATTCTTCTTGTCATTCTTTTCATTCTTTTCATTCTTCTTTTCATTCTTCTTCTTATTTTCATTCATCTTTTCATTCTTTTCATTCTTCTTTTCATTCTTTTCATTCTTCTTCTTCTTTTCATTCTTCTTTTCATTCTTTTCATTCTTCTTATTTTCATTCTTCTTTTCATTCTTTTCATTCTTCTTTTCATTCTTCTTCTTATTTTCATTTTTCTTTTCAGTCTTTTCATTCTTCTTTTCATTCTTCTTCTTATTTTCATTCTTCTTTTCATTCTTTTCATTCTTCTTTTCATTCTTTTCATTATTCTTTTCATTCTTCTTCTTATTTTCATTCTTCTTTTCATTCTTTTCATTCTTCTTTTCATTCTTCTTCTTCTTTTCATTCTTCTTTTCATTCTTTTCATTCTTTTCATTCTTCTTTTCATTCTTCTTCTTCTTTTCATTCTTTTCATTCTTTTCATTCTTCTTCTTATTTTCATTCTTCTTTTCATTCTTTTCATTCTTCTTCTTATTTTTATTCTTCTTTTCATTCTTTTCATTCTTCTTTTCATTCTTTTCATTCTTCTTCTTTTCATTCTTCTTCTTCTTCTTCTTCTCATTCTTTTCATTCTTCTTCTTCTTCTCATTCTTTTCATTCTTCTTCTTCTTTTCATTCTTTTCATTCTTCTTCTTCTTCTTCTCCTTCTTCTTCTTTGGCCCCGTGACTGCCCAAATGAGTGAAGTGTGCGGTGATTCTAAGATCGACGGCACTCATCTGCATGTCATACTGACTGACAGTATTATTTCTCTTCCCCAGCAGACTCCAAGGACATTTAAATTAAAGGTACAGTGTTCTGCACTAATATAAAGGCTCTCTGAAGCCTAGAAACCCTTTTTATAAGTAAAATTCGCGGCGAATAAATTCGAATCGAATCAAATTTGTTCAGAAAATTCGGCGAATCAGGCGAATCGAATTTTTGAAAAATTCGCTCATCTCTACCCACAACCACACACATATTAATATATAAAGTTATACACATGTATGTTTTGAGTCTTAAAATGTGGAAAGAAAACTTAGCCATTTTAGTGTGCTCCGTCCTGTAGTCCAATGCAACGTTGTGCAAGAGTGATGGTTTCAGCCTCATTGTCGAACTTTGGAATAATCCTCAGTCTTCAAAACCTCCTGGCTAACCTATGACAAAAAAACAAAAACATATATACATATTACTGCATTGGGAGAAAGTAGGCAATCATCTACTTAACATAAATTACACTAAAAATGGAAAAACATGTTTACACCCACAACTAGAGATGAGCAAATCGAATCAGGCAAAGTGGAATTCGTTTCGAATTTCAGGAAAAATTCGATTCGCGGCGAATCCGAATTTTTGCCGACTTCGGATGGTCGAATCGAATTTTTCCTGATCGGCCGTTTTCATCCCTTCTACAGCCGGCAAAAATGTCCCTGCAGAGAGCTCCGCTATTTCTGACAGCTGTCTGACAGTTCTTTCACATTTCCAGCGGTTGAAACATTGTATGTATTTGTTTCCATTTAGGATACAGATGTTTTTATTAGGAAACAAATAGATACAATGTTTCAATCGCTGTAAATGTGAAAGAACTGTCAGAGAACTGTCAGAAATAGAGGAACTCTGCACATACACTTTTTGCTTTACTGGAATTATTCTTATTTTCATTCTTCTTCTTCTTATTTTCATTCTTCTTTTCATTCTTTTCATTCTTCTTTTCATTCTTCTTCTTATTTTCATTCTTCTTTTCATTCTTTTCATTCTTATTTTCATTCTTCTTCTTATTTTCATTCTTCTTTTCATTCTTCTTGTCATTCTTTTCATTCTTTTCATTCTTCTTTTCATTCTTCTTCTTATTTTCATTCATCTTTTCATTCTTTTCATTCTTCTTTTCATTCTTTTCATTCTTCTTCTTCTTTTCATTCTTCTTCTTTTCATTCTTCTTTTCATTCTTTTCATTCTTCTTCTTATTTTCATTCTTCTTTTCATTCTTTTCATTCTTCTTTTCATTCTTCTTCTTATTTTCATTTTTCTTTTCAGTCTTTTCATTCTTCTTTTCATTCTTCTTCTTATTTTCATTCTTCTTTTCATTCTTTTCATTCTTCTTTTCATTCTTTTCATTCTTCTTTTCATTCTTCTTCTTCTTTTCATTCTTCTTTTCATTCTTTTCATTCTTCTTTTCATTCTTCTTCTTCTTTTCATTCTTCTTTTCATTCTTTTCATTCTTCTTTTCATTCTTCTTCTTCTTTTCATTCTTTTCATTCTTTTCATTCTTCTTCTTATTTTCATTCTTCTTTTCATTCTTTTCATTCTTCTTTTCATTCTTCTTCTTATTTTTATTCTTCTTTTCATTCTTTTCATTCTTCTTTTCATTCTTCTTCTTTTCATTCTTTTCATTCTTCTTCTTCTTCTTCTTCTCATTCTTTTCATTCTTCTTCTTCTTCTCATTCTTTTCATTCTTCTTCTTCTTTTCATTCTTTTCATTCTTCTTCTTCTTCTTCTCCTTCTTCTTCTTTGGCCCCGTGACTGCCCAAATGAGTGAAGTGTGCGGTGATTCTAAGATCGACGGCACTCATCTGCATGTCATACTGACTGACAGTATTATTTCTCTTCCCCAGCAGACTCCAAGGACATTTAAATTAAAGGTACAGTGTTCTGCACTAATATAAAGGCTCTCTGAAGCCTAGAAACCCTTTTTATAAGTAAAATTCGCGGCGAATAAATTCGAATCGAATCAAATTTGTTCAGAAAATTCGGCGAATCAGGCGAATCGAATTTTTGAAAAATTCGCTCATCTCTACCCACAACCACACACATATTAATATATAAAGTTATACACATGTATGTTTTGAGTCTTAAAATGTGGAAAGAAAACTTAGCCATTTTAGTGTGCTCCGTCCTGTAGTCCAATGCAACGTTGTGCAAGAGTGATGGTTTCAGCCTCATTGTCGAACTTTGGAATAATCCTCAGTCTTCAAAACCTCCTGGCTAACCTATGACAAAAAAAAAAAAACATATATACATATTACTGCATTGGGAGCAAGTAGGCAATCATCTACTTAACATAAATTACACTAAAAATGGAAAAAATGTTTACACCCACAACTAGAGATGAGCAAATCGAATCAGGCGAAGTGGAATTCGTTTCGAATTTCAGGAAAAATTCGATTCGCGGCGAAACCGAATTTTTGCCGACTTCGGATGGTGGAATCGAATTTTTCCTGATCGGCCGTTTTCATCCCTTCTACAGCCGGCAAAAATGTCCCTGCAGAGAGCACCGCTATTTCTGACAGCTGTCTGACAGTTCTTTCACATTTCCAGCGGTTGAAACATTGTATGTATTTGTTTCCATTTAGGATACAGATGTTTTTATTAGGAAACAAATAGATACAATGTTTCAATCGCTGTAAATGTGAAAGAACTGTCAGAGAACTGTCAGAAATAGAGGAACTCTGCACATACACTTTTTGCTTTACTGGAATTATTCTTATTTTCATTCTTCTTCTTCTTATTTTCATTCTTCTTTTCATTTTTTTCATTCTTCTTTTCATTCTTTTCATTCTTCTTTTCATTCTTCTTCTTATTTTCATTCTTCTTTTCATTCTTTTCATTCTTCTTTTCATTCTTCTTCTTATTTTCATTCTTCTTTTCATTCTTCTTTTCATTCTTCTTGTCATTCTTTTCATTCTTTTCATTCTTCTTTTCATTCTTCTTCTTATTTTCATTCATCTTTTCATTCTTTTCATTCTTCTTCTTATTTTCATTCTTCTTTTCATTCTTTTCATTCTTTTCATTCTTCTTTTCATTCTTCTTCTTCTTTTCATTCTTCTTTTCATTCTTCTTCTTATTTTCATTCTTCTTTTCATTCTTCTTTTCATTCTTTTTTTCATTCTTCTTCTTATTTTCATTTTTCTTTTCAGTCTTTTCATTCTTCTTTTCATTTTTATTCTTCTTTTCATTCTTCTTTTCATTCTTCTTTTCATTCTTCTTCTTCTTTTCATTCTTCTTTTCATTCTTTTCATTCTTCTTTTCATTCTTCTTCTTCTTTTCATTCTTCTTTTCATTCTTTTCATTCTTCTTTTCATTCTTCTTCTTATTTTCATTCTTCTTTTCATTCTTTTCATTCTTCTTTTCATTCTTCTTCTTATTTTTATTCTTCTTTTCATTCTTTTCATTCTTCTTTTCATTCTTTTCATTCTTCTTCTTTTCATTCTTTTCATTCTTCTTCTTCTTTTCATTCTTTTCATTCTTCTTCTTTTCATTCTTTTCATTCTTCTTCTTCTTCTTCTCCTTCTTCTTCTTTGGCCCCGTGACTGCCCAAATGAGTGAAGTGTGCGGTGATTCTAAGATCGACGGCACTCATCTGCATGTCATACTGACTGACAGTATTATTTCTCTTCCCCAGCAGACTCCAAGGACATTTAAATTAAAGGTACAGTGTTCTGCACTAATATAAAGGCTCTCTGAAGCCTAGAAACCCTTTTTATAAGTAAAATTCGCGGCGAATAAATTCGAATCGAATCGAATTTTTTCGGAAAATTCGGCGAATCAGGCGAATCGAATTTTTGAAAAATTCGCTCATCTCTACCCACAACCACACACATATTAATATATAAAGTTATACACATGTATGTTTTGAGTCTTAAAATGTGGAAAGAAAACTTAGCCATTTTAGTGTGCTCCGTCCTGTAGTCCAATGCAACGTTGTGCAAGAGTGATGGTTTCAGCCTCATTGTCGAACTTTGGAATAATCCTCAGTCTTCAAAACCTCCTGGCTAACCTATGACAAAAAAACAAAAACATATATACATATTACTGCATTGGGAGAAAGTAGGCAATCATCTACTTAACATAAATTACACTAAAAATGGAAAAACATGTTTACACCCACAACTAGAGATGAGCAAATCGAATCAGGCGAAGTGGAATTCGTTTCGAATTTCAGGAAAAATTCGATTCGCGGCGAATCCGAATTTTTGCCGACTTCGGATGGTGGAATCGAATTTTTCCTGATCGGCCGTTTTCATCCCTTCTACAGCCGGCAAAAATGTCCCTGCAGAGAGCTCCGCTATTTCTGACAGCTGTCTGACAGTTCTTTCACATTTCCAGCGGTTGAAACATTGTATGTATTTGTTTCCATTTAGGATACAGATGTTTTTATTAGGAAACAAATAGATACAATGTTTCAATCGCTGTAAATGTGAAAGAACTGTCAGAGAACTGTCAGAAATAGAGGAACTCTGCACATACACTTTTTGCTTTACTGGAATTATTCTTATTTTCATTCTTCTTCTTCTTATTTTCATTCTTCTTTTCATTCTTTTCATTCTTCTTTTCATTCTTCTTCTTATTTTCATTCTTCTTTTCATTCTTTTCATTCTTATTTTCATTCTTCTTATTTTCATTCTTCTTTTCATTCTTCTTGTCATTCTTTTCATTCTTCTTTTCATTCTTTTCATTCTTCTTTTCATTCTTCTTCTTATTTTCATTCATCTTTTCATTCTTTTCATTCTTCTTTTCATTCTTTTCATTCTTCTTTTCATTCTTCTTCTTCTTTTCATTCTTCTTCTTCTGTTCATTCTTCTTATTTTCATTCTTCTTCTTCTTTTCATTCTTCTTTTCATTCTTTTCATTCTTCTTTTCATTCTTCTTCTTATTTTCATTTTTCTTTTCAGTCTTTTCATTCTTCTTTTCATTCTTCTTCTTATTTTCATTCTTCTTTTCATTCTTTTCATTCTTCTTTTCATTCTTTTCATTATTCTTTTCATTCTTCTTATTTTCATTCTTCTTTTCATTCTTTTCATTCTTCTTTTCATTCTTCTTCTTCTTTTCATTCTTCTTTTCATTCTTTTCATTCTTCTTCTTCTTTTCATTCTTCTTTTCATTCTTTTCATTCTTCTTCTTATTTTCATTCTTCTTTTCATTCTTTTCATTCTTCTTCTTATTTTTATTCTTCTTTTCATTCTTCTTTTCATTCTTTTCATTCTTCTTCTTTTCATTCTTTTCATTCTTCTTCTTCTTCTCATTCTTTTCATTCTTCTTCTTCTCATTCTTTTCATTCTTCTTCTTCTTCTTCTTTTCATTCTTTTCATTCTTCTTCTTCTTCTTCTCCTTCTTCTTCTTTGGCCCCGTGACTGCCCAAATGAGTGAAGTGTGCGGTGATTCTAAGATCGACGGCACTCATCTGCATGTCATACTGACTGACAGTATTATTTCTCTTCCCCAGCAGACTCCAAGGACATTTAAATTAAAGGTACAGTGTTCTGCACTAATATAAAGGCTCTCTGAAGCCTAGAAACCCTTTTTATAAGTAAAATTCGCGGCGAATAAATTCGAATCAAATCAAATTTTTTCGGAAAATTCGGCGAATCAGGCGAATCGAATTTTTGAAAAATTCGCTCATCTCTACCCACAACCACACACATATTAATATATAAAGTTATACACATGTATGTTTTGAGTCTTAAAATGTGGAAAGAAAACTTAGCCATTTTAGTGTGCTCCGTCCTGTAGTCCAATGCAACGTTGTGCAAGAGTGATGGTTTCAGCCTCATTGTCGAACTTTGGAATAATCCTCAGTCTTCAAAACCTCCTGGCTAACCTATGACAAAAAAACAAAAACATATATACATATTACTGCATTGGGAGCAAGTAGGCAATCATCTACTTAACATAAATTACACTAAAAATGGAAAAACATGTTTACACCCACAACTAGAGATGAGCAAATCGAATCAGGCGAAGTGGAATTCGTTTCGAATTTCAGGAAAAATTCGATTCGCGGCGAATCCGAATTTTTGCTGACTTCGGATGGTCGAATCGAATTTTTCCTGATCGGCCGTTTTCATCCCTTCTACAGCCGGCAAAAATGTCCCTGCAGAGAGCTCCGCTATTTCTGACAGCTGTCTGACAGTTCTTTCACATTTCCAGCGGTTGAAACATTGTATGTATTTGTTTCCATTTAGGATACAGATGTTTTTATTAGGAAACAAATAGATACAATGTTTCAATCGCTGTAAATGTGAAAGAACTGTCAGAGAACTGTCAGAAATAGAGGAACTCTGCACATACACTTTTTGCTTTACTGGAATTATTCTTATTTTCATTCTTCTTCTTCTTATTTTCATTCTTCTTTTCATTCTTTTCATTCTTCTTTTCATTCTTTTCATTCTTCTTTTCATTCTTCTTCTTATTTTCATTCTTCTTTTCATTCTTTTCATTCTTATTTTCATTCTTCTTCTTATTTTCATTCTTCTTTTCATTCTTCTTGTCATTCTTTTCATTCTTCTTTTCATTCTTTTCATTCTTCTTTTCATTCTTCTTCTTATTTTCATTCATCTTTTCATTCTTTTCATTCTTCTTTTCATTCTTTTCATTCTTCTTCTTCTTTTCATTCTTCTTCTTCTTTTCATTCTTCTTTTAATTCTTTTCATTCTTCTTATTTTCATTCTTCTTTTCATTCTTTTCATTCTTCTTTTCATTCTTCTTCTTATTTTCATTTTTCTTTTCAGTCTTTTCATTCTTCTTTTCATTCTTCTTCTTATTTTCATTCTTCTTTTCATTCTTTTCATTATTCTTTTCATTCTTCTTATTTTCATTCTTCTTTTCATTCTTTTCATTCTTCTTTTCATTCTTCTTCTTCTTTTCATTCTTCTTTTCATTCTTTTCATTCTTCTTTTCATTCTTCTTCTTCTTTTCATTCTTCTTCTTCTTTTCATTCTTCTTTTCATTCTTTTCATTCTTCTTCTTATTTTAATTCTTCTTTTCATTCTTTTCATTCTTCTTTTCATTCTTCTTCTTATTTTTATTCTTCTTTTCATTCTTTTCATTCTTCTTTTCATTCTTCTTCTTTTCATTCTTTTCATTCTTCTTCTTTTTCTTCTTCTCATTCTTTTCATTCTTCTTCTTCTTCTCATTCTTTTCATTCTTCTTCTTCTTCTTCTTTTCATTCTTTTCATTCTTCTTCTTCTTCTTCTCCTTCTTCTTCTTTGGCCCCGTGACTGCCCAAATGAGTGAAGTGTGCGGTGATTCTAAGATCGACGGCACTCATCTGCATGTCATACTGACTGACAGTATTATTTCTCTTCCCCAGCAGACTCCAAGGACATTTAAATTAAAGGTACAGTGTTCTGCACTAATATAAAGGCTCTCTGAAGCCTAGAAACCCTTTTTATAAGTAAAATTCGCGGCGAATAAATTCGAATCAAATCGAATTTTTTCGGAAAATTCGGCGAATCAGGCGAATCGAATTTTTGAAAAATTCGCTCATCTCTACCCACAACCACACACATATTAATATATAAAGTTATACACATGTATGTTTTGAGTCTTAAAATGTGGAAAGAAAACTTAGCCATTTTAGTGTGCTCCGTCCTGTAGTCCAATGCAACGTTGTGCAAGAGTGATGGTTTCAGCCTCATTGTCGAACTTTGGAATAATCCTCAGTCTTCAAAACCTCCTGGCTAACCTATGACAAAAAAAAAAAAACATATATACATATTACTGCATTGGGAGCAAGTAGGCAATCATCTACTTAACATAAATTACACTAAAAATGGAAAAAAATGTTTACACCCACAACTAGAGATGAGCAAATCGAATCAGGCGAAGTGGAATTCGTTTCGAATTTCAGGAAAAATTCGATTCGCGGCGAATCCGAATTTTTGCCGACTTCGGATGGTGGAATCGAATTTTTCCTGATCGGCCGTTTTCATCCCTTCTACAGCCGGCAAAAATGTCCCTGCAGAGAGCTCCGCTATTTCTGACAGCTGTCTGACAGTTCTTTCACATTTCCAGCGGTTGAAACATTGTATGTATTTGTTTCCATTTAGGATACAGATGTTTTTATTAGGAAACAAATAGATACAATGTTTCAATCGCTGTAAATGTGAAAGAACTGTCAGAGAACTGTCAGAAATAGAGGAACTCTGCACATACACTTTTTGCTTTACTGGAATTATTCTTATTTTCATTCTTCTTCTTATTTTCATTCTTCTTTTCATTCTTTTCATTCTTCTTTTCATTCTTTTCATTCTTCTTCTTATTTTCATTCTTCTTTTCATTCTTTTCATTCTTATTTTCATTCTTCTTATTATTTTCATTCTTCTTTTCATTCTTCTTGTCATTCTTTTCATTCTTCTTTTCATTCTTTTCATTCTTCTTTTCATTCTTCTTCTTATTTTCATTCATCTTTTCATTCTTTTCATTCTTCTTTTCATTCTTTTCATTCTTCTTTTCATTCTTCTTCTTCTTTTCATTCTTCTTCTTTTCATTCTGCTTTTCATTCTTCTTCTTCTTTTCATTCTTCTTTTCATTCTTTTCATTCTTCTTTTCATTCTTTTCATTCTTCTTCTTATTTTCATTTTTCTTTTCAGTCTTTTCATTCTTGTTTTCATTCTTATTTTCATTCTTCTTTTCATTCTTTTCATTATTCTTTTCATTCTTCTTCTTATTTTCATTCTTCTTTTCATTCTTTTCATTCTTCTTTTCATTCTTCTTCTTTTCATTCTTCTTCTTCTTTTCATTCTTCTTTTCATTCTTTTCATTCTTCTTCTTATTTTCATTCTTCTTTTCATTCTTTTCATTCTTCTTTTCATTCTTCTTCTTATTTTTATTCTTCTTTTCATTCTTTTCATTCTTCTTCTTTTCATTCTTTTCATTCTTCTTCTTCTTCTTCTTCTCATTCTTTTCATTCTTTTCATTATTCTTCTTCTTCTCATTCTTTTCATTCTTCTTCTTCTTCTTTTCATTCTTTTCATTCTTCTTCTTCTTCTTCTCCTTCTTCTTCTTTGGCCCCGTGACTGCCCAAATGAGTGAAGTGTGCGGTGATTCTAAGATCGACGGCACTCATCTGCATGTCATACTGACTGACAGTATTATTTCTCTTCCCCAGCAGACTCCAAGGACATTTAAATTAAAGGTACAGTGTTCTGCACTAATATAAAGGCTCTCTGAAGCCTAGAAACCCTTTTTATAAGTAAAATTCGCGGCGAATAAATTCGAATCAAATCAAATTTTTTCGGAAAATTCGGCGAATCAGGCGAATCGAATTTTTGAAAAATTCGCTCATCTCTACCCACAACCACACACATATTAATATATAAAGTTATACACATGTATGTTTTGAGTCTTAAAATGTGGAAAGAAAACTTAGCCATTTTAGTGTGCTCCGTCCTGTAGTCCAATGCAACGTTGTGCAAGAGTGATGGTTTCAGCCTCATTGTCGAACTTTGGAATAATCCTCAGTCTTCAAAACCTCCTGGCTAACCTATGACAAAAAAACAAAAACATATATACATATTACTGCATTGGGAGCAAGTAGGCAATCATCTACTTAACATAAATTACACTAAAAATGGAAAAACATGTTTACACCCACAACTAGAGATGAGCAAATCGAATCAGGCGAAGTGGAATTCGTTTCGAATTTCAGGAAAAATTCGATTCGCGGCGAATCCGAATTTTTGCCGACTTCGGATGGTCGAATCGAATTTTTCCTGATCGGCCGTTTTCATCCCTTCTACAGCCGGCAAAAATGTCCCTGCAGAGAGCTCCGCTATTTCTGACAGCTGTCTGACAGTTCTTTCACATTTCCAGCGGTTGAAACATTGTATGTATTTGTTTCCATTTAGGATACAGATGTTTTTATTAGGAAACAAATAGATACAATGTTTCAATCGCTGTAAATGTGAAAGAACTGTCAGAGAACTGTCAGAAATAGAGGAACTCTGCACATACACTTTTTGCTTTACTGGAATTATTCTTATTTTCATTCTTCTTATTTTCATTCTTCTTTTCATTCTTTTCATTCTTCTTTTCATTCTTTTCATTCTTCTTCTTATTTTCATTCTTCTTTTCATTCTTTTCATTCTTCTTCTTATTTTCATTCTTCTTTTCATTCTTCTTTTCATTCTTCTTGTCATTCTTTTCATTCTTCTTTTCATTCTTCTTCTTATTTTCATTCATCTTTTCATTCTTTTCATTCTTCTTCTTATTTTCATTCTTCTTTTCATTCTTTTCATTCTTCTTTTCATTCTTTTCATTCTTCTTCTTTTCATTCTTCTTCTTATTTTCATTCTTCTTTTCATTCTTTTCATTCTTCTTTTCATTCTTTTTTTCATTCTTCTTCTTATTTTCATTTTTCTTTTCAGTCTTTTCATTCTTCTTTTCATTCTTCTTCTTATTTTCATTCTTCTTTTCATTCTTCTTTTCATTCTTTTCATTCTTCTTTTCATTCTTCTTCTTCTTTTCATTCTTCTTTTCATTCTTCTTCTTATTTTCATTCTTCTTTTCATTCTTTTCATTCTTATTTTCATTCTTCTTCTTATTTTCATTCTTCTTTTCATTCTTTTCATTCTTATTTTCATTCTTCTTATTATTTTCATTCTTCTTTTCATTCTTTTCATTCTTTTTCTTATTTTTATTCTTCTTTTCATTCTTTTCATTCTTCTTTTCGTTCTTTTCATTCTTCTTCTTTTCATTCTTCTTTTTCTTTTCATTCTTTTCATTCTTCTTCTTCTTCTTTTCATTCTTTTCATTCTTCTTCTATTCATTCTTTTCATTCTTCTTCTTATTTTCATTCTTCTTTTCATTCTTTTCATTCTTCTTTTCATTCTTCTTCTTCTTCTTTTCATTCTTCTTTTCATTCTTTTCATTCTTCTTTTCATTCTTCTTATTTTCATTCTTCTTTTCATTCTTTTCATTCTTATTTTCATTCTTCTTCTTATTTTCATTCTTCTTTTCATTCTTTTCATTCTTCTTATTTTTATTCTTCTTTTCATTCGTTTCATTCTTCTTTTCATTCTTTTCATTCTTCTTTTCATTCTTCTTCTTCTTTTCATTCTTCTTCTTCTTCTTTTCATTCTTTTCATTCTTCTTCTATTCATTCTTTTCATTCTTCTTCTTCTTCTTCTCCTTCTTCTTCTTTGGCCCCGTGACTGCCCAAATGAGTGAAGTGTGCGGTGATTCTAAGATCGACGGCACTCATCTGCATGTCATACTGACTGACAGTATTATTTCTCTTCCCCAGCAGACTCCAAGGACATTTAAATTAAAGGTACAGTGTTCTGCACTAATATAAAGGCTCTCTGAAGCCTAGAAACCCTTTTTATAAGTAAAATTCGCGGCGAATAAATTCGAATCGAATCGAATTTTTTCGGAAAATTCGGCGAATCAGGCGAATCGAATTTTTGAAAAATTCGCTCATCTCTACCCACAACCACACACATATTAATATATAAAGTTATACACATGTATGTTTTGAGTCTTAAAATGTGGAAAGAAAACTTAGCCATTTTAGTGTGCTCCGTCCTGTAGTCCAATGCAACGTTGTGCAAGAGTGATGGTTTCAGCCTCATTGTCGAACTTTGGAATAATCCTCAGTCTTCAAAACCTCCTGGCTAACCTATGACAAAAAAAAAAAAACATATATACATATTACTGCATTGGGAGAAAGTAGGCAATCATCTACTTAACATAAATTACACTAAAAATGGAAAAACATGTTTACACCCACAACTAGAGATGAGCAAATCGAATCAGGTGAAGTGGAATTCGTTTCGAATTTCAGGAAAAATTCGATTCGCGGCGAATCCGAATTTTTGCCGACTTCGGATGGTGGAATCGAATTTTTCCTGATCGGCCGTTTTCATCCCTTCTACAGCCGGCAAAAATGTCCCTGCAGAGAGCTCCGCTATTTCTGACAGCTGTCTGACAGTTCTTTCACATTTCCAGCGGTTGAAACATTGTATGTATTTGTTTCCATTTAGGATACAGATGTTTTTATTAGGAAACAAATAGATACAATGTTTCAATCGCTGTAAATGTGAAAGAACTGTCAGAGAACTGTCAGAAATAGAGGAACTCTGCACATACACTTTTTGCTTTACTGGAATTATTCTTATTTTTATTCTTCTTCTTCTTATTTTCATTCTTCTTTTCATTCTTTTCATTCTTCTTTTCATTCTTTTCATTCTTCTTTTCATTCTTCTTCTTATTTTCATTCTTCTTTTCATTCTTTTCATTCTTATTTTCATTCTTCTTATTATTTTCATTCTTCTTTTCATTCTTCTTGTCATTCTTTTCATTCCTTTCATTCTTCTTTTCATTCTTCTTCTTATTTTCATTCATCTTTTCATTCTTTTCATTCTTCTTTTCATTCTTCTTTTCATTCTTCTTCTTCTTTTCATTCTTCTTCTTCTGTTCATTCTTCTTTTCATTCTTTTCATTCTTCTTCTTATTTTCATTCTTCTTTTCATTCTTTTCATTCTTATTTTCATTCTTCTTCTTATTTTCATTTTTCTTTTCAGTCTTTTCATTCTTCTTTTCATTCTTCTTCTTATTTTCATTCTTCTTTTCATTCTTTTCATTCTTCTTTTCATTCTTTTCATTATTCTTTTCATTCTTCTTATTTTCATTCTTCTTTTCATTCTTTTCATTCTTCTTTTCATTCTTCTTCTTCTTTTCATTCTTCTTTTCATTCTTTTCATTCTTCTTTTCATTCTTCTTCTTCTTTTCATTCTTCTTTTCATTCTTTTCATTCTTCTTCTTATTTTCATTCTTCTTTTCATTCTTTTCATTCTTCTTATTTTTATTCTTCTTTTCATTCTTCTTTTCATTCTTTTCATTCTTCTTCTTTTCATTCTTTTCATTCTTCTTCTTCTTCTCATTCTTTTCATTCTTTTCATTCTTCTTCTTCTCATTCTTTTCATTCTTCTTCTTCTTCTTCTTTTCATTCTTTTCATTCTTCTTCTTCTTCTTCTCCTTCTTCTTCTTTGGCCCCGTGACTGCCCAAATGAGTGAAGTGTGCGGTGATTCTAAGATCGACGGCACTCATCTGCATGTCATACTGACTGACAGTATTATTTCTCTTCCCCAGCAGACTCCAAGGACATTTAAATTAAAGGTACAGTGTTCTGCACTAATATAAAGGCTCTCTGAAGCCTAGAAACCCTTTTTATAAGTAAAATTCGCGGCGAATAAATTCGAATCAAATCGAATTTTTTCGGAAAATTCGGCGAATCAGGCGAATCGAATTTTTGAAAAATTCGCTCATCTCTACCCACAACCACACACATATTAATATATAAAGTTATACACATGTATGTTTTGAGTCTTAAAATGTGGAAAGAAAACTTAGCCATTTTAGTGTGCTCCGTCCTGTAGTCCAATGCAACGTTGTGCAAGAGTGATGGTTTCAGCCTCATTGTCGAACTTTGGAATAATCCTCAGTCTTCAAAACCTCCTGGCTAACCTATGACAAAAAAAAAAAAACATATATACATATTACTGCATTGGGAGAAAGTAGGCAATCATCTACTTAACATAAATTACACTAAAAATGGAAAAACATGTTTACACCCACAACTAGAGATGAGCAAATCGAATCAGGCGAAGTGGAATTCGTTTCGAATTTCAGGAAAAATTCGATTCGCGGCGAATCCGAATTTTTGCCGACTTCGGATGGTGGAATCGAATTTTTCCTGATCGGCCGTTTTCATCCCTTCTACAGCCGGCAAAAATGTCCCTGCAGAGAGCTCCGCTATTTCTGACAGCTGTCTGACAGTTCTTTCACATTTCCAGCGGTTGAAACATTGTATGTATTTGTTTCCATTTAGGATACAGATGTTTTTATTAGGAAACAAATAGATACAATGTTTCAATCGCTGTAAATGTGAAAGAACTGTCAGAGAACTGTCAGAAATAGAGGAACTCTGCACATACACTTTTTGCTTTACTGGAATTATTCTTATTTTCATTCTTCTTCTTATTTTCATTTTTCTTTTCATTCTTTTCATTCTTATTTTCATTCTTCTTATTATTTTCATTCTTCTTTTCATTCTTCTTGTCATTCTTTTCATTCTTCTTTTCATTCTTTTCATTCTTCTTTTCATTCTTCTTCTTATTTTCATTCATCTTTTCATTCTTTTCATTCTTCTTTTCATTCTTTTCATTCTTCTTTTCATTCTTCTTCTTCTTTTCATTCTTCTTCTTCTTTTCATTCTTCTTTTCATTTTTTTCATTCTTCTTCTTCTTTTCATTCTTCTTTTCATTCTTTTCATTCTTCTTCTTATTTTCATTTTTCTTTTCAGTCTTTTCATTCTTCTTTTCATTCTTCTTCTTATTTTCATTCTTCTTTTCATTCTTTTCATTCTTCTTTTCATTCTTTTCATTATTCTTTTCATTCTTCTTCTTATTTTCATTCTTCTTTTCATTCTTTTCATTCTTCTTTTCATTCTTCTTCTTCTTTTCATTCTTCTTTTCATTCTTTTCATTCTTCTTTTCATTCTTCTTCTTCTTTTCATTCTTCTTTTCATTCTTTTCATTCTTCTTCTTATTTTCATTCTTCTTTTCATTCTTTTCATTCTTCTTTTCATTCTTCTTCTTATTTTTATTCTTCTTTTCATTCTTTTCATTCTTCTTTTCATTCTTTTCATTCTTCTTCTTTTCATTCTTTTCATTCTTCTTCTTCTTCTCATTCTTTTCATTCTTTTCATTCTTCTTCTTCTTTTTCTCATTCTTTTCATTCTTCTTCTTCTTCTTCTTCTTCATCCTCATCCTCATCCTCTTCTTCTGAGGATGAGGATGAAGAAGAAGAAGAAGTAGGATGAAAAGAAGAATAATTCCAAGCCGGCAAAAAGTGTATGTGCAGAGTTCCTCTATTTCTGACAGTTCTCTCACAACTTCTTCACATGTACAGTGGTTGAAACATCTGTATCCTAAATGTAAACTAATAGATACAATGTTTCAACCGCTAAACATGTGTTCCTTCTGTCAGAGAACTGTCAGAAATAGCGGAGCTCACTGCAGGGACACTTTTGCCGGCTGATCGGGAAATGTTCGATTCGCGCACCCGAAGTAGGCAAAATTTCGGTTTCGACACGAATCGAATATTTCCTGAAATTCGACTCGAATTCCGGTTCGCCTAGTTCGATTCGCTCATCTCTAGTGCCCACCATTAGAAGTGGGTGGATTGAGGGAGGTTTCTAATGGTGGGCATACCACACACTTTTTCTGGCAGAGATTTCTTCTCTTTTTTTTCATTCAGCCCACAGGCTGCATAAAGAAAAAAAGAACATAGCATATACACCCAACAAGGACCAGTGACGTACTGGTACATCACTGGACTTTGAATGGTTATACCAGGGTGATGCCTGCAGCTGCAGGCATCATCCTGGTTTTATTTTTTTCAGCCGGAAATGGGCTTTCATGTAAAAGCATTCCTAGTGGTTAATTAGCTGCAGAATTGCCTTTACAAGCAGCGGGAGAAAATGGCCCCCCCTCCCCCTCCCTGAGATTTGCTTTCCAAAAAGGGGTCATTTGGGGGTGTTTGTTCTATCCTGGTATTTTAGCACCTCAAGAGATGTGATGGGCGGTCAGAAAGTAAAAGCTGTGTAAATTTCAAATTATCTATACCATAGTTTGTAGACGCTATAACTTTCACACAAAGCAATCAATATACACTTATTGGGATTTTTTTTACCAAAAACATGTAGCAGAATACATTTTGGCTTAAATTTATGACTAACTTTGAGTTTACGATATATTTTTTATAGCTGAAAGTAGAAAAAATTGTTTTTTTTTCAAGATTTTCGTGTTTTTTTGTTTATAGCGCCAAAAATAAAAAGCGCACAGGTGATCAAATACCACCAAAAGAAAGCTCTATTTGTGTGAAAAAAAGGACGTAAATTTCGATTGGTTACAGCATTGCATGACCGCGCAATTATCATTTGAATTAGTGCAGCGCTGTATAGCAAAAAAAGGCATAAATTACAGTATCTATACCATAGTTTGTAGACGCTATAACGTTCACACAAAGCAATCAATATACACTTATTGGGATTTTTTTTACCAAAAACATGTAGCAGAATACATTTTGGCTTAAATTTATGGCTAACTTTGAGTTTACGATATATTTTTTATAGCTGAAAGTAGAAAAAATTGTTTTTTTTTCAAGATTTTCGTGTTTTTTTGTTTATAGCGCCAAAAATAAAAAGCGCACAGGTGATCAAATACCACCAAAAGAAAGCTCTATTTGTGTGGAAAAAAGGACGTAAATTTCGATTGGGTACAGCATTGCATGACCGCGCAATTATCATTTGAATTAGTGCAGCGCTGTATAGCAAAAAAAGGCATAAATTACAGTATCTATACCATAGTTTGTAGACGCTATAACGTTCACACAAAGCAATCAATATACACTTCTTGGGATTTTTTTTACCAAAAACATGGAGCAGAATACATTTTGGCTTAAATTTATGACTAACTTTGAGTTTACGATATATTTTTTATAGCTGAAAGTAGAAAAAATTGGGTTTTTTTCAAGATTTTCGTGTTTTTTTTGTTTATAGCGCCGAAAATAAAAAGCGCACAGGTGATCAAATACCACCAAAAGAAAGCTCCATTTGTGTGAAGAAAAGGACGTAAATTTTGTTTGGGTACAGCATTGCATGACCGCGCAATTATCATTTGAATTAGTGCAGCGCCAAACAGCAAAAAAAGGCCCGGTCATTAAGGGGGGTAAATCCTCTGGGGCTCAAGTGGTTAAAATGTGGAAGGAAAACTTAGCCATTTTAGTGTGCTCCGTCCTGTAGTCCAATGCAACGTTGTGCAAGAGTGATGGCTTCAGCCTCATTGTCGAACATTGGAATAAACCTCAGTCTTCAAAACCTCTTGGCTAACCTATGAAAAAAAAGAAAACAACACATATATAAATATTTCTGCATTTGGACCAAGTAACCAATCGTCTACTTAACAAAAATTACGATAAATATGTAAAAACATGCATAGACCCACAACCACACACATATTAATATATAAAGTTATACACATGTATGTTTTGAGACTTAAAATATGGAAGGAAAACTTAGCCATTTTAGTGTACTCCGTCCTGCGGGTCCTCCGTCCTCCGAACAAGCGGGTCTGTGGACCAATACAACCGCAATTGATATTTTTTATTAATGCCCATGTTGTAGGCAATCTGACGCTATCTGGGAGGGGCGCTAACTGGCGCTAAGACTATCGGAAGTCACCGGAGACAATAATACAGTGATCAGTAAAAATCTGTTCACTGTAATCAATGACACTGGTGAAAGGGCAGTGAAGGCGTTAACTGGGGGGGGGGAGGCGATCAAGGGGTTAAATGGGATTACTGGTGTACTAGCGGGCAAACTGGCGCTATCTGGGATGGGCGCTAAAACTATTGGAAGTCGCCAGGGACACTGATACAGTGATCAGTAAAAATGTGTTCACTGATCAATGACACAGGTGACAGGGAAGTGAAAGGGGTTAACTGGGGGGGGGTGAATAGGTGGTTAAATGTGTCCTAGGTGTGTTCTGTCTGTGGGTTAGTGCTGTTTTACTCACATTTCTTCTGTCTTCTTCTCTGTCTGGAACGGAATGTGCCCAGGCAGAGAAGAATGACATCATATCCTGTCCTGTGTAACTGTCAACACAGGAAAGGATAGGACAGGGACCGATCATCCGTCTTAAAATATGGAAAGAAAACGTAGCCACTTATGTGTGCTCCGTCCTGTAGTCCAATGCAACGTTGTGTAAGAGTGATGGTTTCAGCCTCATTGTCGAACTCTGGAATAATCCTCAGTCTTCAAAACCTCCAGGCTAACCTATGACAAAAAAAACACAACACCTATATACATATTACTGCATTGGGAGCAAGTAGCCAATCTACTTAACATAAATTACACTAAAAATGGAAAAAAATGCATAGACCCACAACCACACACATATTAATATATAAAGTTATACACATGTATGTTTTGAGTCTTAAAATGTGGAAAGAAAACTTAGCCATTTTAGTGTGCTCCGTCCTGTAGTCCAATGCAACGTTGTGCAAGAGTGATGGTTTCAGCCTCATTGTCGAACTTTGGAAAAATCCTCAGTCTTCAAAACCTCCTGGCTAACCTATGACAAAAAAAAAAAAAACATATATACATATTACTGCATTGGGAGCAAGTAGCCAATCATCTACTTAACATAAATTACACTAAATATGGAAAAACATGCCTACACCCACAACCACACACATTTTAACCACTTGAGCTCCTGAGGATTTACCCCCCTTAATGACCAGGCCTTTTTTTGCTACTCGGCGCTGCACTAATTCAAATGATAATTGCGCGGTCATGCAATGCTGTACCCAAACAAAATTTACGTCCTTTTTTTCACACAAATAGAGCTTTCTTTTGGTGGTATTTTATCACCTGTGCGCTTTTTATTTTTTGCGCTATAAACAAATAAATCACAAAAATTTTGAAAAAAACAATATTTTCTACTTTCAGCTATAAAAAATATATCGTAAACTCAAAGTTAGTCATAAATATAAGCCAAAATGTATTCTGCTACATGTTTTTGGTAAAAAAAAATCCCAATAAGTGTATATTGATTGCTTTGTGTGAAAGTTATAGCGCCTACAAACTATGGTATAGATACTGTAATTTAGGCCTTTTTTTGCTATGCAGCGCTGCACTAATTCAAATGATAATTGCGCGGTCATGCAATGCTGTACCCAAACGAAATTTACGTCCTTTTTATGACTAACTTTGAGTTTACGATATATTTTTTATAGCTGAAAGTAGAAAAAATTGTTTTTTTTTCAAGATTTTCGTGTTTTTTTGTTTATAGCACCTAAAATAAAAAGCGCACAGGTGATCAAATACCACCAAAAGAAAGCTCTATTTGTGTGAAAAAAAGGACGTAAATTTCGATTGGGTACAGCATTGCATGACCGCGCAATTATCATTTGAATTAGTGCAGCGCTGTGTGAAAAAAAGGACGTAAATTTCGATTAGGTACAGCATTGCATGACCGCGCAATTATCATTTGAATTAGTGCAGCGCTGTATAGCAAAAAAAGGCATAAATTACAGTATCTATACCATAGTTTGTAGACGCTATAACGTTCACACAAAGCAATCAATATACACTTCTTGGGATTTTTTTTACCAAAAACATGTAGCAGAATACATTTTGGCTTAAATTTATGACTAACTTTGAGTTTACGATATATTTTTTATAGCTGAAAGTAGAAAAATTGGTTTTTTTTCAAGATTTTCGTGTTTTTTTTGTTTATAGCGCCGAAAATAAAAAGCGCACAGGTGATCAAATACCACCAAAAGAAAGCTCCATTTGTGTGAAGAAAAGGACGTAAATTTTGTTTGGGTACAGCATTGCATGACCGCGCAATTATCATTTGAATTAGTGCAGCGCCAAACAGCAAAAAAAGGCCTGGTCATTAAGGGGGGTAAATCCTCTGGGGCTCAAGTGGTTAAAATGTGGAAGGAAAACTTAGCCATTTTAGTGTGCTCCGTCCTGTAGTCCAATGCAACGTTGTGCAAGAGTGATGGTTTCAGCCTCATTGTCAAACTTTGGAATAATCCTCAGTCTTGAAAACCTCCTGGCTAACCTATGAAAAAAAAAAAAAACAAATATACATATTACTGCATTGGGACCAAGTAGGCAATCATTTACTTAACATAAATTACACTAAAAATGGAAAAACATGTTTACACCCACAACCACACACATAATAATATATAAAGTTATACACATGTATGTTTTGAGTCTTAAAATGTGGAAGGAAAACTTAGCCATTTTAGTGTGCTCCGTCCTGTAGTCCAATGCAACGTTGTGCAAGAGTGATGGCTTCAGCCTCATTGTCGAACATTGGAATAAACCTCAGTCTTCAAAACCTCTTGGCTAACCTATGAAAAAAAAGAAAACAACACATATATAAATATTTCTGCATTTGGACCAAGTAACCAATCGTCTACTTAACAAAAATTACGATAAATATGTAAAAACATGCATAGACACACAACCACACACATATTAATATATATAAACATGTATGTTTTGAGTCTTAAAATGTGGAAGGAAAACTTAGCCATTTTAGTGTGCTCCGTCCTGTAGTCCAATGCAACGTTGTGCAAGAGTGATGGTTTCAGCCTCATTGTCGAACTTTGGAATAATCCTAAGTCTTCAAAATCTCCTGGCTAACCTATGACAAAAAAAAAAAAACATATATTCATATTACTGCATTGGGAGCAAGTAGGCAATCATCTACTTAACATAAATTACACTAAAAATGGAAAAACATGTTTACACCCACAACCACACACATATTAATATATAAAGTTATACACATGTATGTTTTGAGACTTAAAATATGGAAGGAAAACTTAGCCATTTTAGTGTACTCCGTCCTGCGGGTCCTCCGTCCTCCGAACAAGCGGGTCTGTGGACCAATACAACCGCAATTGATATTTTTTATTAATGCCCATGTTGTAGGCAATCTGACGCTATCTGGGAGGGGCGCTAACTGGCGCTAAGACTATCGGAAGTCACCGGAGACAATAATACAGTGATCAGTAAAAATCTGTTCACTGTAATCAATGACACTGGTGAAAGGGCAGTGAAGGCGTTAACTGGGGGGGGGGGAGGCGATCAAGGGGTTAAATGGGATTACTGGTGTACTAGCGGGCAAACTGGCGCTATCTGGGATGGGCGCTAAAACTATTGGAAGTCGCCAGGGACACTGATACAGTGATCAGTAAAAATGTGTTCACTGATCAATGACACAGGTGACAGGGAAGTGAAAGGGGTTAACTGGGGGGGGGGTGAATAGGTGGTTAAATGTGTCCTAGGTGTGTTCTGTCTGTGGGTTAGTGCTGTTTTACTCACATTTCTTCTGTCTTCTTCTCTGTCTGGAACGGAATGTGCCCAGGCAGAGAAGAATGACATCATATCCTGTCCTGTGTAACTGTCAACACAGGAAAGGATAGGACAGGGACCGATCATCCGTCTTAAAATATGGAAAGAAAACGTAGCCACTTATGTGTGCTCCGTCCTGTAGTCCAATGCAACGTTGTGTAAGAGTGATGGTTTCAGCCTCATTGTCGAACTCTGGAATAATCCTCAGTCTTCAAAACCTCCAGGCTAACCTATGACAAAAAAAACACAACACCTATATACATATTACTGCATTGGGAGCAAGTAGCCAATCTACTTAACATAAATTACACTAAAAATGGAAAAAAATGCATAGACCCACAACCACACACATATTAATATATAAAGTTATACACATGTATGTTTTGAGTCTTAAAATGTGGAAAGAAAACTTAGCCATTTTAGTGTGCTCCGTCCTGTAGTCCAATGCAAAGTTGTGCAAGAGTGATGGTTTCAGCCTCATTGTTGAACTTTGGAAAAATCCTCAGTCTTCAAAACCTCCTGGCTAACCTATGACAAAAAAAAAAAAAAAACATATATACATATTACTGCATTGGGAGCAAGTAGCCAATCATATACTTAACATAAATTACACTAAATATGGAAAAACATGCCTACACCCACAACCACACACATTTTAACCACTTGAGCTCCTGAGGATTTACCCCCCTTAATGACCAGGCCTTTTTTTGCTACTCGGCGCTGCACTAATTCAAATGATAATTGCGCGGTCATGCAATGCTGTACCCAAACAAAATTTACGTCCTTTTTTTCACACAAATAGAGCTTTCTTTTGGTGGTATTTTATCACCTGTGCGCTTTTTATTTTTTGCGCTATAAACAAATAAATCACAAAAATTTTGAAAAAAACAATATTTTCTACTTTCAGCTATAAAAAATATATCGTAAACTCAAAGTTAGTCATAAATATAAGCCAAAATGTATGCTGCTACATGTTTTTGGTAAAAAAAAATCCCAATAAGTGTATATTGATTGCTTTGTGTGAAAGTTATAGCGCCTACAAACTATGGTATAGATACTGTAATTTAGGCCTTTTTTTGCTATGCAGCGCTGCACTAATTCAAATGATAATTGCGCGGTCATGCAATGCTGTACCCAAACGAAATTTACGTCATTTTTTCCAGACAATTAGAGCTTTCTTTTGGTGGTATTTTATCACCTGTGCGTTTTTTATTTTTTGCGCTATAAACAAAAAAATCACAAAAATGTTGTAAAAAAAACAATATTTTCTACTTTCAGCTATAAAAAATATATTGTAAACTCAAATTTCGTCATAAATTTAGGTCAAAATGTATTCTGCTACATGTTTTTGGTAAAAAAAACCCCAATAAGTGTATATTGATTGCTTTGTGTGAAATGTATAGCGTCTACAAACTATGGTATAGATAATTTGAAATTTACACAGCTTTTACTTTCTGACCGCCCATCACATCTCTTGAGGTGCTAAAATACCAGGATAGAAAAAACACCCCCAAATGACCCCTTTTCGGAAAGTAGACACCCTAAGCTATCTGCTGAGAGACATATTGGGGTTTATTTACTAAAGCTGGAGAGTGCAAAATCAGACTCCCTTCTGCATAGAAACCAATCAGCTTCCAGGTTTCATTGCCAAAGCTTAAATGAACAAGCTGAGGTTAGAAGCTGATTGGTTTCTATGCAGAAGGGAGTCTGATTTTGGACTCTCCAGCTTTAGTAAATAAACCCCATTGTGTCCATGGAAGATTTATTTTTTTTCCACAAATTTCTGGAAAATGACAAAAACATTTTTTTTTTTTTACACAAAATTGTCATTTAAATGATTTATTTCTTGCACAAGCAATGGGTATATGTGGAATTACACCCCAAAATACATTCTGCTACTTCTACGGAGTATGAGGATACCACACGTGTGAGACTTTTTGGGAGCCTAGCCACATACAGGAGCCTGAAATCCAATGGCCACTTTGAAAGCCTGAAGGTGCGTAACTTCTTCATTTCACTTCCTCACTACCTATCACAGTTTTGAAGGCCCTGACATGCCAGGATAGCACCAACCCCCCCAAATGACCCCTTTCTGGAAAGTAGACACCCCAAGGAATTTAAAAAGAGGCATGGTAAGTATTTTGCAGATCTCATTTTTTCCTCACAAGGTTTTGAAATATAAAAAAGAAAAGAAAAAATATGTTTTTGTTTTCTTTCTTCATTTTCCAAAAACTTGTGGCAACAAATGAGATCTGCAAAATACTTACCATGCTTCTTATCAAATTCCTTGGGGTGTCTACTTTCCAAAAATTGGTCATTTGGGGGGGTTCGGTGCCATTCTGGCATTCCAGGGCCTCCGAAACTGTGATAGGTAGTCAGGAAGTGTAATGAGGAAATAAAGCCCTTTAAAAGCCTGAAGGTGCTTATTGGATTTTGGGGTCCTGTACTTGGCTAGACTGCCAAAATGCCTCTCACCTGTGGTACCCCTATACTTGGGAGAAGTAGCAAAATGTATTTTGGGGAGTACCGTATTTTTCGCCGTATAAGAAGCACTTTTTCTTCCCCAAAACTGGGGGGGAAATGTCAGTGCGACTTATAAGGCGAATATGGAGCGGCTGGTCCGGTATTTCCACCGCGGCCGTGTCAGAATACCGGGCCGGCCGCTCAGCTCTGCCGCGGGACCTTACCTGTTCCTCTATCCAGCGGCGTGCTGTCTTCCCGGCTTCTGTAGTGTGGGCACTGGGCATGACAGCCGGGTGCCAAGTGTGCATGCGTGAGAAGCGGTGCGCTTTGTGAATGGTAAGGCGGTACCTGGGACACATGACAGATCCCAGAAGCCGCCGGACCAATCACAAAGCGCAAGTGCTTCTCGCTCATGCGCACTGGGCACCCGGCTGTCATGCCAAGCGCCATTACAGAAGCCGGGAAGACAGCGCGCGGCTGGATCGAGGAAAAGGTAAGATCAAAGAACAACTCCGCGGAAGTTAGAGCGGGTACCTGTCAAATTCAGGTACCCGCTCCCCACTTCCCCAAAGGTCAGCAGTCATCTCCTGTACTGTCCGCAGTCTCTGGTCATCCCTGTGCTGTCCGCAGTCTCTGGTCATCCCTGTGCTGTCCGCAGTCTCTGGTCATCTCCTGTACTGTCCGCAGTCTCTGGTCATCTCCTGTACTATGTCTGCAGTCTCTGGTCATCTCCTGTACTATGTCCGCAGTCTCTGGTCATCTCCTGTACTGTGTCCGCAGTCTCAGGTCATCCCCTGTACTATGTCCGCAGTCTCTGGTCATCTCCTGTACTGTGTCCGCAGTCTCCGGTCATCTCCTGTACTATGTCCGCAGTCTCCGGTCATCTCCTGTACTGTGTCCGCAGTCTCCGGTCATCTCCTGTACTGTGTCCGCAGTCTCTGGTCAACTCCTGTACTATGTCGGCAGTCTCTGGTCATCTCCTGTACAGTGTCCGCAGTCTCTGGTCATCTCCTGTACTGTGTCCGCAGTCTCTGGTCATCTCCTGTACTATGTCTGCAGTCTCTGGTCATCCCTGTGCTGTCCGCAGTCTCTGACCATCTCCTGTACTGTCCGCAGTCTCTGGTCATCTCCTGTACTGTGTCCGCAGTCTCTGGTCATCTCCTGTACTATGTCTGCAGTCTCTGGTCATCCCCTGTACTGTGTCCGCAGTCTCTGGTCATCTCCTGTACTGTCCGCAGTCTCTGGTCATCTCCTGTACTGTGTCTGCAGTCTCTGGTCATCTCCTGTACTGTGTCCGCAGTCTCTGGTCATCTCCTGTGCTGTCCGCAGTCTCTGGTCATCTCCTGTACTGTGTCCGCAGTCTCTGGTCGTCTCCTGTACTGTGTCCGCAGTCTCTGGTCATCTCCTGTACTGTGTCCGCAGTCTCTGGTCATCTCCTGTACTGTGTCCGCAGTCTCTGGTCATCTCCTGTACTGTGTCCGCAGTCTCTGGTCATCTCCTGTGCTGTCCGCAGTCTCTGGTCATCGCTGTGCTGTCCGCAGTCTCTGGTCATCTCCTGTACTGTGTCTGCAGTCCATTAGTTCAGAATTTTTTTTTTCCTGTTTTCTGCCTCTAAAACCTAGGTGCGTTTTATGGTCAGGTGCGTCTTATATGGCGAAAAATACGGTAATTCCACATATACATATGGCTTGTGTGAGCAATAAATTATTGAAATGACAATTTCGTGTACTTTTATTTTTTTTTGTCATTTTCAAAAAACTTGTGGTAAAAAAATAAATTATTCTATTGATTCAACATGCCTCTCAGCAAATAGTTTGGGGTGTCTACTTTCCAAAAAGGGGTCATTTTGGGGGGTGGGGGCATTTTATGCCCAGCATTAGAAGTTTATGCCACACATCATTCACTCTTCTAACCACCTGAAGACCAAGCCTTTTCTGACACTTTTTGTTCACATTAAAAAAAATCTGTATTTTTGCTAGGAAATTAAAGTGAACCCCCAAACATTATATATTTTTTTAGATCAGACACCATAGTAAATAAAATGGTGGGTGCTGCAATTTCTTATCTCACATATTACTTACATAGCGATTTTTAAAACGCAATTTTTTTGAAAAATATACACTTTTTTTAATTTTAATGCACAAAAACACAATACATTGGCCAATTATTTGGTAGGATATAAAAGATGATGCTATGCTGACTAACTAGATACCAAACATGACATGCTTTAAAATTGTGCATGCCCTGTGCAATGGCGACAAACTGCATACATTTTTAATATCTATAGGCAACGCTTTAAAAGCCTTTACAAGCTACCATTTTAGATTTACAGAGGAGGTCTAGAGCTATAATTACTGCCCTTGATCTGACGTTCGTGGCGATACCTCACATGCATGGTGCAATCGCTGTTTCCATACTGGCACAGGGTCAACGCTCAACCCGCAGGTGTGCGCGTGCGCGGATGGGCGAGGATACTTTTTTTTTTTTTTATTTTCTGATTTATATAATAATTTTTACACTGTCCCTTTAATTTCTTTTTTTATCACTTTTAATGCAATCTCAGGGAGGGGGGGGGGCATTTTCTCCCGCTGCTTGTAAAAGCAATCCTGCAGCTAATTAGCCACTAGGAATGCTTTTACATGAAAGCCCAGTGCCGGCTGAAAGAAATGATACCAGGATGATGCCTGCAGCTGCAGGCATCACCCTGGTATAACCATTCGAAGTCCATTTGGAAACTTGGGCACTGCCCGAGGTCAGTAGGGGGCCCCGTGAGATGCCCCTGGTACCTTTTTCATAGGCTTTTTTGAGTTTGGGCAAGGACACAGGGGCCCCATGATTCCCTATTGCCCGGGGGCCCCATGAGTTGTCAGTCTGCCCCTGCTTGTATCCCAAAAATACAAGTGGGAGACTAGCAGACACATACAAATCTCAGCACACTGATTTGTCAAATATGAAACTCTACTCTTACATATGCTTTTCTGCACACAGCCTACCTTGATGAAGAACTTCATTAACAGTGACCACTGAGCAACCAGCATCTGTTGTACATAAAACATAAACATTGCGGTGGTCAGGAGTATGTCAAATGCAGCCTAGTATATGGAGTCTTCTTTACGCAGAACTCGTACTGGTATTTGATCGCCTGTGCGTGTTTTATTTTTTGTGCTATAAAAAAAAAAGATCGACAGTTTTGACAAAAAAAAACCCAAAACAATATTTTGGACTTTTTGCTATAAAACATGTCCAGTAAAAAATTTAAAAATCTAATTTCATCATAAATTTAGGCCAAAATGTATTCTGCGATATGTACAGATACTGATAATAGCGGCGATCAGCGACTTATGGCGGGACTGAGGCGGACATTCTGACGCTGGGGGGAACTGACTTGGGGTCACTGACATCCCCAGTGACACCAATACAATGATCAGTGCTAAAAAAAAAAGCACGGACACTACTAATGGCACTGGGCAGGAAGGGGTTAACAATGAGAGGCAATCATAGGGTTAACTGTGTAATGGGAGTGTTTTACTAGGGGGCGGGTTGCTTCACTGTAAGCACACTGATCAGGACTGCGATTGGCGCCGCGGGTTGGGGCGGGCGGGCGCACGTCCCCTACCCAGAACTGCAGGATCACGTTTATATACGTGATCCTGCGCACAGGGGCCGCTTTGCTGCAGTATATGTACTGTGGGCGTTCCCCTAGTCGTTAAGGTAGCCTATATTTGCTGTTTTTCTGGGTTTTTTTCCTGCCAGTTCCCGCCAATTAGTTTTTAAAAGTCCTTGTAAGGGAATTCCTGTGAGACGGTTGGCTAATAGAAATGCACATGCGCACAGCAATCTCTGCAGAATAGTGACAAGACGTGTGTATGCGCACAGAAATGTGCGATCGCGCATGCGCACATTGAATTGGCGCCAGATGGACTATTTAAAGGATGCTTCTGCCTGTGCTTAATGCTGACTGGTCTTCAGCTGTTACCCTGTATCCTGCTGCATTCTTGTATGATCCTCTTGTTGCTGACCCGACTTGTTCTTGACCTGACTTCGGATTCCACTCCTGCCTTGTTGCTCGTTCCTGACTTTGGTTTGCTTATAATTTGGTACCTCGCTGCCCGCCCGTTGATGACCTTGCTCCTGTCTCCGATTCCAGCTTCCTGTACTGCTCCAGTGCCTGTCTAATATACCAGCTCTGTATACCATAGACTCTTCCTGCCGGTTTTCTTCTGCCTACAATCCACAAACGAATGGGCAAACTGACAGGACAAAACAGACCCTTGAACAATATTTACGATGTTTTTCATCTTACTCACAGGATGACTGGATATCTCTCCTTTCATTGGTGGAATTTGCATACAATAATTCCATCCACTCTTGCTATGGGGTCACTTGTGCGGGCTCGATTTTGACCTGTGCTGTGTGCATCTATTGATACACAGAGCGCAGCTTAATCCCACCCCGCTGCCTCCTCACTGGACTTGATTGACAGCAGCAGGAACCTATGGCTCCCTCTGTTGCCTCTGAGCCTGTGAGGAGAAAGGGATAGAGCAGCGCTGCTACTCTCGGGCACAACACTGGATGGAGATTGGGCTCACGTAAGTATTTAGGGGGCTGGAGGGCAGCGGAATATTTTGAAGATTTTTTTACATTAATGCAGAGAATGCATTAAGGTAAAAAATAGCCTTTAGTATTTTGTAATATTTTACAAATAAGTAATCTTTCTTCATAGATTTAGGTTAAACTGTATTCCACCACATTTCTTTAGTGAAAATAACCCAAATCAGTGTTTATTATTTAGTCTGTAGGAAAGTTCTAGCATCCACAAACTATGGTATATATCTATATCTGAAAAACAATCAATTCTGATGTACTGACATCTCATTTCTTTCTGATTTACTAACATCTCATCCCAAATGACCGCTTTTCGGAACGTAGACAGTCCAAGGTATTTAGTAAATGGCAAGGTGAGTTTTTTTCAGTTGTTTTTTTTTTTTCATTTTTTTTTTCACACTGTCACTAATGCAGTACAGCGTCATCATATAACTGCTGATCAGAGACACTGACTGGTGACAATATGTAAAAAAATATATATATTTTAATGTATTATTTATATATATATATATATATATATACCGTATTTTTCGCTCCATAAGACGCACCTAGGTTTTAGAGGCGAAAAACAAGAAAAAAAAATATTCTGAACCAATGGACTGCAGACATATTACAGGAGATGACCAGAGACTGCGGACAAAGTACAGGAGATGACCAGAGACTGCGGACATAGTACAGGAGATGACCAGAGACTGCGGACATAGTACAGGAGATGATGACCAGAGACTGCGGACACAGTACAGGAGATGACCAGAGACTGCGGACACAGTACAGGAGATGACCAGAGACTGCGGACACAGTACAGGAGATGACCAGAGACTGCGGACACAGTATAGGAGATGACCAGAGACTGTGGACACAGTACAGGAGATGACCAGAGACTGCGGACAGTACAGGAGATGACCAGAGACTGCGGACATAGTACAGGGAAAATACCAGGGACACAGTACAGATGACCAGAGACTGCAGACAGTGCAGGGGATGACCAGAGACTGCAGACAGTGCAGGGAATGACCAGAGACTGCAGAGAGTGCAGGGAAAGACCAGAGACTGCAGACAGTGCAGGGAAAGACCAGAGGCTGCAGACAGTGCAGGGAAAGACCAGAGGCTGCAGACAGTGCAGGGAAAGACCAGAGGCTGCTGACCTTTGGGGAGGGAGGGGGAGCGGTTACCTGAATTTGACAGGTACCCGCTCCCACTTCCGCGGAGGTGTCTTTCCCTCTTCTTCCCGCGCCGGCTTCTGTGACAGCCGGGTGCCCACTGCGCATGCGCGAGAAGCGCTGCGCTTTGTGAATGGCCCGGCGCCTTCTGGGACCTGTCATGTGTCCCTGAAAACACTGGACCATTCACAAAGCGCAGCGCATGCGCAGTGGGCACCCGGCTGTCACAGAAGCCAGCACGGGAAGACTGTGCAGCGCTGGAGCGAGGAACAGGTAAGGCCCTGTAGGAGAGAACAGCTGAGCGGCCGGCCCGGTATTCTGACATGGTGGCGGCAGAAATACCGGACCGGCCGCTTTATATTCGCTGCATTTTCCCCCCTTTTTTGGGGGGAAAAAAGTGCATCTTATGGAGCGAAAAATACGGTATATATATATATTTTTTTTTTTAACCAAAGTTGCATTGTACTGCTCTGGGGAATTTTTTTTAATTGATTAATTCAGTGTTTGCTATTATGTTTTATTTTATTTATTCCAGGTACTTATATAGTGCCATCAATTTACGCATTGCTTTACATATATATTGTACATTCACATCAGTGCCTAACCCTCAAAGGGCGTACAAATATGGTTAGCTGTGATTGACCACAACGAATCACAGGGTACAGATGGGCTGTGATTGTCCCTGTCCGTACCATGTGGTAACTCACAGAGATCAACACGGTAGTACACAATGGATGGCATGAATGAACGCCATCCATTGTGTACAACTATCATGCAGCGGCCGGTACACTGATCAGTCATCTGCTGTGTCCAGTGGACACAGCAGGTGACAGATCTCGCCGGGCTGTGAGGCACATTCCGGAAGGATGTCATATGACGTCCACCCAGAAATGGTGAATGAGGTTAAAAAGAAATAATAAGTTATAAGGCTATTTATTAGTGGTCAGTCACATGTAGATGGAGTTTTTAGCCTGTGTTTGTTATGGTCGTGTGTGTGTCCTCTGTGCCATGATAGGCTATGCAAAAACACAAGCTGCATATTGCTCTGGCTGGCTATTATTCTTAATTGTTTCCCATCCACAGTATATATATTTACATGTCTTGGACTGGAATCAGCTATACCAGGATCATGGCTGCAGCCATGATCCCGGTGTCATTTTTTTACGATAAAAGTGATCCGAAAGGGTTTGAAAGGGAGCACCTCCTCCCACCACCATTCCTGGGCGAAAAGGTCTAATAGATGCCAGATTTCTCCATAAATAGCACCTGTCACTGCCCAAGCTATCACAAGGGATGTAGTCCATTCCTTGTGATAGCAATAAAGTTTAATTTAAAAAAAATACATTTAAATAAAATAAATATTTAAAAAATTGTGCAATTTTTAATGTTGACATATTTGGTATCTATTTACTTGACTTTTCATCACCTTCTATATTTTACCAAACAATTGGGTATTCTATTGTGTTTGTGTGTTCTAAAATTAATGTAATTGTATTTAGTACCTATAAATTTGTGTTTTAAAAATGTCTGTGCATATAATGGGTGTGGCAATGTTGTACTAACAGTGGGAGGGGATTAACAATGACCCTACTCACTGTGTACACGGTAACACATGTCACAGTTCTTGTATCCAGGGGCGGACTGACCATTTAGAAACTTGGGCACTGCCCGAGGGCCTGGGGTCAGTAGGGGGCCCCGTGAGATGCCCGTTACCTTTTTCATAGGCTTTTTTGAGTTTGGGCAAGGACACAGGGGCCCCATGATTCCCTATTGCCCGGGGGCCCCATGAGTTGTCAGTCCGCCCCTGCTTGTATCCCAAAAATACAAGTGGGAGACTAGCAGACACATACAAATCTCAGCGCACTGATTTGTCAAATATGAAACTCTACTCTTACATATGCTTTTCTGCACACAGCCTACCTTGATGAAGAACTTCATTAACAGTGACCACTGAGCAACCAGCATCTGTTGTACATAAAGCATAAACATTGCGGTGGTCAGGAGTATGTCACATGCAGCCTAGTATATGGAGTCTTCTTTACGCAGAACTCTACTGGTGGCAGCAAATGCCTGTGACATGGTGGCCAAAGGTCTCTCACCACACCGACGCTGCAGATGTCCTCCTGATGGCGATCAATCTCACATACTTTGTCATAGCCATGTGAAGGGTAGCCAGCAATGCTCTGGGCCTCCCTCTCATACATGGCATTCACGTGCTTTGCAGTCCCTCCCCTGATGGCCAATCCTGTAGGCTGGATGGAGAAGGGAAGAGCAGGCCACACTATCCCTATAGCACAGTGGAGGGCTGAGGGCCTAACTCCATATTACAGTGACTTTCAATAGTCCCTCTGAGCCAAGCTGGTCCAAATGAACGGTTTTCTTTACTAAAAGATGTGAGCGCTGTTAGCGTTGTAGAAACTGTATGCAACCTACGCTACATCAAGTATACAGTGCCATGTTCTTGTAGCCAGGCTGAGCGTTGCTCAACCATTCACAGAAGTCTTGAGTTTTATCAACGGATACAAGGCTTCCTCTGACTGGCTGAGGAGGAGATCATGACATTATCGGCCTGCCTCAGTCAATCAGAGAAAGTCTTGTATTGGTTGATAAAATGCAAGGCTTCCTGTGAATGGCTGTCCCCAGGTTCTGCTGCTCCTTCCAGTGCTTTGTGTTTTCCCTGAACAGATCCCCCCCATCCCCCGGCACATTCCTTATGTATCACCCAGGCTTGTACAAGGAAGAAAGCAAACAGATGGTGCAGACGCCTACAGTAGTGCATTATCCAGGGTTTATTGTAAAGTATAAAAAGACAAAAAATATATTCACAAACATAGCACATGTATAAAGCCTATAAGGCCATAGAAATGGCCGACTGATGGTGCGGTCGGCCTACTGACGCCTTTCGGGTAGGAATCCCTTTCCTCAGAGCTATCGAGGCTCTCTGTGGGCTCCCGTCAGCATTCTCTCCCTCCACTTTCTCTAACTGCTCCCCCCCCCCACTTGACAGTGGATGGGGCCAAATCAGTTCTCCTCTCCCTCCACACTGTCCTATCAGAAAAGCCACCATAAGAAATCATGAGGCCTGGTACAGACTAGCTGGTGAGGCAGAAAAAAACAGGCGGCCGACAGGGGGTGACAGGACAGCCTCCTGAACGCATGACAGCAGCCACTAATCCGCACTCTGAAAAGCGATCCACTACAGATCACTCTTCAGTGTTTGCCTAGTGTGGACCAAGCCTAACAAGTCATTGTAATGTCACCCATAGTCCTGTCCTTACAACATGGCCACTGGAAGCTGACACCTATACAGCAAAGGTTGTTGTCACAGGACAGGGGGACACAGGCCATGCACTGTACAGACACTTCTACATCCTCCACGTCGCCTTCATTTCTACTGGGAAAAACACTGCGTGCCCATTGGCAGATGAGGACGGAGGAGGCGGTACAGGCTGCTCCGCCCCCTCAATCATTAAGCCGAAGCTCCACCTCCCTCATGACATCACGTGTGATCTCCAAGTCAGACTCCGCTTACTATAAACATTTCATGAAGATCGGTATCCCTTGAAGGGTGTGTGTCGGTTATCAGGGGGGGGGTGAGGCCTGTCTGTGGAAAGTGAGGGGGCGGTAGTTGGGGTGTGTCTGTTCTATCCCCTCCTCCCCCTCGTAAGTGAATCAGTGCTTTATGTATTACAAGTAGTTGATGGCAGATGAGCGGCAATTGAATGGTTCGGTCCGGCTCCCGGAGATGAACGGCTACAATATCCTAGCTGCAGAGCCATGGGCGGCCCTCCCTGAGGCCGCCTCCCATACGTATTCCACTGCAGTGCAGGACACTACAACTGCACGGCTTATCTCCTCGGAGAACACTCCAAGAATGACGGGGCGGCGCGGTTGCTAGGCGACGGGGACGCTATGTACGTGCCTTGTGAGGGACGTTGTGACTCGGCGCGGTTGCTAGGCGACAGGAACGCTATGTGCGTGCCTTGTGTGTCGTTGACGTGGTGGGCGGGGTCTGTGCTGGAGTCCGGAAGCCGTACACAGATACATTACTAAAACGAATCCTTTGGGTTCGCCGGCTCCATCTACTGGTCAATGTGCTGAAATACCTTCCTGAGATAAATTACCGCATTTTGGCCACTAGATGGAGATAATAAGCACAGGGATTGTATACACCAATGTGTTGGCCATTCAGGCAAAGAAAGCTTCCTAAATAGATCCCATAGTGAGGGAGGATGGCGGCCCATACAGATTCATTGGATTAGAGTCCATAGTAATGTCCATAGGAAATGTGAGGCTGTGCGGCTCCCGGAGATGAATGGCTACAATATCCTAGCTGAAGAGCCATGGGCGGCCCTCCCTGAGGCCGCCTCCCATACGTATTCCACTGCAGTGCAGGACACTACAACTGCACGTCTTATCTCCTCGGGGATCATTCGCAGAATGAAGGAGCGGCGCGGTTGCTAGGCGACGGGGACGCTATGTGCGTGTTCGTAAGTGTCGTGTACGTGGTGGGCGGGGTCTGTGCTGGAGACCTGGAAGCCGTACACAGATACATTACTAAAACGAATCCTTTGGGTTCGCCGGCTCCATCTACTGGTCAATGTGCGGTATAGCATTCTGAAATACCTTCCTGAGATAAATTACCGCATTTTGGCCACTAGATGGAGATAATAAGCACAGGGATTGTATACACCAATGTGTTGGCCATTCAGGCAAAGAAAGCTTTCTAAATGTATTTATTTATTTCAGGTACTTCTACAGCGCTGTCAGTTTATGCAGTGCTTTACATATATATATTGTCACATCAGTCCCTAACCCTCAAGGGGTGTACAATCTAAGGTCCCTAACTCACATTCATATACATACTAGGACCAATTTAGATAGGAGCTAATTCACCTACCAGCATGTCTTTGGAGTGTGGGAGGAAACCGGAGTACCCGAAGGAAACCCACGCATGCACAGGGAGAACATGCAAACTCCAGGCAGGAGGTGCTGTGGCTGGGAGTCGAACCAACGACCCTAGTACTGCCAGGCGGAAGTGCTAACCATTTAGCTACTGTGCTGCCCGATAGATCCCATAGTGAGGAAGGATGGCGGCCCATAGAGATTCATTAGATTAGAGTCCATAGTATGGAAGGTGGGAGGGGAGGCTATGCACAGCGGTGGAACTACCAGGGTCGAACTTGTGACAGGGCCCTGGCATTCCACCACCGTGGGGGGCCCTGGGCTTCCCCCAGCATAAGCCAGCTTAGGCCCTCTCTGTGAAGCCCGGAGCCCATTGGTGGAACAAGTTCAGTCACTGCGCTCCGGTTACTTGCCTAACAGGGCACACCAGTGTGGGCACCCGGGATACCTGCCCTGCTTCTCTTGCAGCGTCCCCGCGGTCCCACACATGGCGATTTCCCCCTCTGTGGCAGTCTGCATGTCTCCCCGCCGACACCCTGCACAGTGCACCCCTCACAGAACTCACGCTGGCTCCTCCTCCTCGGCTCTGATGTTCTCCTGTACAGACATGAGGAGCCGGGGAGGAACATTGAACTGGAAGAGCTGCGCTGATGATCTTAGGTCTGTGTTTACTGCTGTATACAGAGTAGGGGGGAAGGGGAGCTAATAAGTATACATACCTGGAGGAGTGATGGGTGATGGGGGGGGGTTTGGTAAGAGGATATGTGCTGTGGGGTGCTTAGGGAGGGCAGTGGACCTGTGCTTTGGGGGAGTCAGATTTGAAATCCCCCACCACCCCTTCTAGTACAAGTCCTCTCCCCTCCCAAAGCACCCCCCCAGCACACACATATCCTCTTACCCCCCTCCCAATCAGAGATTGGCACAGAGGGGGCAATTGCAGCATCTGGGGCCCCTGGCACCCTGTAAGAGGTGCAGACAAGTACCCCAGGTGCCCGCTCTGGTGCCCCCCTGTCAAGACAAGTTACTGGAGCCAAGTGCCAGAACCTTTTCCAGGTTCACAGGACACCAACACCGGTACAGTTGGGAGATAGGAGATGTGGATTTGTATTAGAAGGATTTGTGTTTGTACTGGGAGAGGGTTTGGCTGGGAGGATTTGTGATGGAACTATGTAGGAGACTTGTGCTGGTGGGGGGCATTTAAGGGGAAGTACGGGTGCTGCAGAATTTCTGGGCTGCCAATCGGGATTTGCAAGCACATCCGGAAGGATACTAGGGGCTCTACGGGCCTATGTGCGAATTCTTGGTGGTTGCGGGACAATACTTGTGCTCGCCACCGCACCAGATTGTACTGCACTTATGGGACTCGCCACGTCCCCAAGTGATACTGCAGTGCTGGTATGTGAAAGACCAGGATGTACTAGGCCGCTGGTGCTCGCCAGTTCAACAAAAGGTAGTGTGGCACTAGTACTGGTACTCTGCTGCATATGAGAGTCATCAAAATTTACCAGCAAGTGCTAACAGATCAGGCCTGATTCTGCGAACACTGCGGTTTTGTGTGCAATGTATCAAGTGACAGTGACCAACTGACACTGCACTTGCTGGGGGAGAGGGGAGGGGTAAGCATAGGGGCTAAACGCAGGTGCTGGCAGGTTCCGGGGCGTTTTTCGGTCACTATACTAATGTGAATGCTGGTATAGTGCTGCTCTGATCAAAGACATTGATCCATTCAGACACTATACTAGCAATGGAGGTTTATTGTGTATGAACGTGTTCCTGTCAATCAAGGGGTTAAATGTGATTACTGGAGTACTGACGGGCAATCTGATGCTATCTGGGAGGGGCGTGAAAACCGCGGGAGTGTGAGTCACGTATATATACATGATTTTGTGCACCCGTGCCACCCTGTAGCAGTATTTCTGCTATAGGGCAGTCAGGAAGCGGTTACAGAAGCGGTTTGCGTTAAGGCACTGTAACTGACAATTGTGCAGTCATGCAGCGCTGCACCCAAATGAAATGTCCGTCCTTTTTTTCCCACGAATTGAGCTTTCTTTCAGTGGTATTTGATCGACGGTGCGTTTTTTATTTTATGTGCTATAAAAAAAAAGACCAACAATTTTGACAAAAAAAACAAAACAACAATATTTTGGACTTTTTGCTATAAAACATGTCCAGTAAAAAATTTAAAAATCTAATTTCATCATAAATTTAGGCCAAAATGTATTCTGCGATATGTATAGATACTGATAATAGCGGCGATCAGCGACTTATGGCGGGACTGAGGCGGACATTCTGACGCTGGGGGGAACTGACTTGGGGTCACTGACACCAATACAGTGATCAGTGCTAAAAAAAAAGCACTGACACTACTAATGGCACTGGGCAGAAAGGGGTTAACAATGAGAGGCAATCAAAGGGTTAACTGTGTAATGGGAGTGTTTTACTAGGGGGCGGGTTGCTTCACTGTAAGCACACTGATCAGGACTGAGATTGGCGCCGCGGGTAGGGCGGGCGCACGCCCCCTACCCAGAAATGCAGGATCACGTTTATATACGTGATCCTGCGCACAGGGGCCGCTTTGCTGCAGTATATGTACTGTGGGCGTTCCCCTAGTCGTTAAGGTAGCCTATATTTTGCTGTCTTTCTGGTTTTTTTTCCTGCCAGTTCCCGATAATTAGTTTTTCAAAGTCCCTGTCAGGGAATTCCTGTGAGACGGTTGGCTAATAGAAATGCACATGCGCACAGCAATCTCTGCAGAATAGTGACAAGACGTGTGTATGCGCACAGAAATGTGCGATCGCGTACAAGCATGCGCACATTGAATTGGCGCCAGATGGACTATTTAAAGGATGCTTCTGCCTGTGCTTAATGCTGACTGGACTTCAGCTGTTACCCTGTATCCTGCTGCATTCTTGTATGATCCTCTTGTTCCTGACCTGACTTCGGATTCCACTCCTGCCTTGTTGCTCGTTCCTGACTTTGGTTTGCTTATAATTTGGTGCCTTGGTGCCCCCCCCCCCCCGTTGATGATCTTGCTCCTGTCTCCGATCCCAGCTTCCTGTTCTGCTCCAGTGCCTGTCTGGCTGTCTACTATACCAGCTCTGCACACCATAAACTGTTCCTGCCGGTTTTCTTCTGCCTACAATCCACAAACGAAGTCCGGAAGTGACGAAACGCGTTAGCGGAGTGACGTCATCACGCACGCAAGCTAACCGGAAGTGTCGCCGCGGCCATTTTGTCGGTTGGAAACAATTGGTTTTCAACCTGAGATTGCAATGTTCAATGCTGGGAGCTGGACATCTCTTTTTTATATGTAAGTGTGGATTAAAAATTTGTTCCTTTTATTGAATCTGCCTGAAAGAGCCTTTCTTTGTCTATATGAGGAACACCCCGGGATAAGAAGGATGGAGAAATACCTTTCCTTTATATCAGTGTATGCCTGAATATATTGAAAGAGGGTAATGGTATTTAGCATCAATTTTTGGCTGGAGTACTAAGGGTACTGGTACCTAGTATCACTTTTCACTTGTGGTTGGAGTGATCACGATTTCTCACGTTTATTTATATATTTTTATTTTATTGGTTTTTCACTGTTTTTGATGTGATTTGAGTTTTGCACAGAGTGAAGTGTACATATACTCATATTTTAGGGTATTACACTATGAATTTCTCTTTTCTTTGAGGATATCAAGGAGTTTTGGAATCGTTTTGCTTCACTGGACGTATAAAGGAATTTCTTTGGGACTTGGACATTTTATTTTATTTTTGATTATTTTTGTATATTTTTATTTTAATTATATATATATTTTTTTGGTGGCTTAATGTTATTTAATATTTAGATATGATCATCACTTTATTTGATTATGTGGGTTTTATTTGATTATGTGAATTTTTGGAGATAATTTGGGTGTATTTGGAAGTGTATCACAAAAAGTACCAAATAGATTATATACTTTCTAGGGAGGAAGTAGTGTTTTGTGGTTAGGTGGTAATTTAGGAGCTTTTGATTGATTATTTAGTAAATGGCAAGGTGAGTTTTTTTCAGTTGTTTTTTCTTTTTTTTCATTTTTTTTTTCACACTGTCACTAATCCAGTACAGCGTCATCATATAACTGGTGATCAGAGACACTGACTGGTGACAATATGTAAAAAAAAAAATATATATATATATATATATATATATTTTTTTTTTTTTTAACCAAAGTTGCATTGTACTGCTCTGGGGAATTTTTTTAAATTGATTAATTCAGTGTTTGCTATTATGGTTTATTTTATTTATTCCAGGTACTTATATAGTGCCTTCAATTTACGCATTGCTTTACATATATATTGTACATTCACATCAGTGCCTAACCCTCAAGGGGCGTACAAATATGGTTAGCTGTGATTGACCACAGCGAATCACAGGGTACAGATGGGCTGTGATTATCCCTGTCCATACCATGTGGTAACTCACAGAGATCAACACGATAGTACACAATGGATGGCATGAATGAACGCCATCCATTGTGTACAACTATCATGCAGCGCCCAGTACACTGATCAGTCACCTGCTGTGTCCAGTGGACACAGCAGGTGACAGATCTCGCTGGGCTGTGAGGCACATTCCGGAAGGATGTCATATGACGTCCACCCAGAAATGGTGAATGAGGTTAAAAAGAAATAATAAGTTATAAGGCTATTTATTAGTGGTCAGTCACATGTAGATGGAGTTTTTAGCCTGTGTTTGTTATGGTCATGTGTGTGTCCTCTGTGCCATGATAGGCTATGCAAAAACACAAGCTGCATATTGCTCTGGCTGGCTATTATTCTTAATTGTTTCCCATCCACAGTATATATATTTACATGTCTTGGACTGGAATTAGCTATACCAGGATCATGGCTGCAGCCATGATCCCGGTGTCATTTTTTACGATAAAAGTGATCCGAAAGGGCTTGAAAGGGAGCACCTCCTCCCACCACCATTCCTGGGCGAAAAGGTCTAATAGATGCCAGATTTCTCCACAAATAGCACCTGTCACTGCCCAAGCTATCACAAGGGATGTAGTCCTTTCCTTGTGATAGCAATAAAGTTTAATTTAAAAAAAAAAGTAAAAAAATACATTAAATAAAATAAATATTTAAAAAATTGTGCTTATGTGCAAATGCGCATGAAGGCCCCGCATGTATATGTAAACAGTGATTGCACCACACATGTGAGGTATCACATCAGAGTGAGAACAATAATTCTAGGGCCATCCTCTCTGACTCTAAACTGGTAATCTGTAAAGGCTTGTCAAGTGTTGCCTGTGGACAAATTTAGGGTCCGTAGTTTGTCGCCATTTCAGAAACATGGACAATTTTTAATGTTGACATGTTTGGTATCTATTTACTTGACTTTTCATCACCTTCTATATTTTACCAAACAATTGGGTATTCTATTGTGTTTGTGTGTTCTAAAATTAATGTAATTGTAATGTAATTGTATTTAGTACCTATACATTTGTGTTTTAAAAATGTCTGTGCATATAATGGGTGTGGCAATGTTGTACTAACAGTGGGAGGGGATTAACAATGACTCTACTCACTGTGTACACGGTAACACATGTCACAGTTCTTGTATCCAGGAGCGGACTGACTATTTGGAAACTTGGGCACTGCCCGAGAGCCCGGGGTCAGTAGGGGGCCCCATGAGATGCCTCAGTACCTTTTTCATAGGCTTTTTTGAGTTTGGGCAAGGACACAGGGGCCCCATGATTCCCTATTGCCCGGGGGCCCCATGAGTTGTTAGTCCGCCCCTGCTTGTATCCCCAAAACACAAGTGGGAGACTAGCAGACACATACAAATCTCAGCGCACTGATTTGTCAAATATGAAACTCTACTCTTACATATGCTTTTCTGCACACAGCCTACCTTGATGAAGAACTTCATTAACAGTGACCACTGAGCAACCAGCATCTGTTGTACATAAAGCATAAACATTGCGGTGGTCAGGAGTATGTCACATGCAGCCTAGTATATGGAGTCTTCTTTACGCAGAACTCTACTGGTGGCAGCAAATGCCTGTGACATGGTGGCCAAAGGTCTCTCACCACACCGACGCTGCAGATGTCCTCCTGATGGCGATCAATCTCACATACTTTGTCATAGCCATGTGAAGGGCAGCCAGCAATGCTCTGGGCCTCCCACACACACACACTTTCTACTTGTCAGTGGATGGGGCCAAATCAGTTCTCTTCTCCCTCCACACTGTCCTATCAGAAAAGCCATTAGAAATCATGAGGCCTGGTACAGACTAGCTGGTGAGGCAGAAAAAAACAGGCGGCCTCCAGGGGGTGACAGGGCAGCCTCCTGAACACCTGACAGCAGCCACTTATCCGCACTCTGAAAAGCGATCCACTACAGATCACTCTTCAGTGTTTGCCTAGTGTGGACCAAGCCTAACAAGTCATTGTAATGTCACCCATAGTCCTGTCCTTACAACATGGCCACTGGAAGCTGACACCTATACTGCAAAGGTTGTTGTCACAGGACAGGGGGACACATGCCATGCACTGTACAGACACTTCTACATCCTCCACGTCGCCTTCATTTCTACTGGGAAAAACACTGCGTGCCCATTGGCAGATGAGGACGGAGGAGGCGGTACAGGCTGCTCCGCCCCCTCAATCATTAAGCCGAAGCTCCACCTCCCTCATGACATCACGTGTGTTCTCCAAGTCAGACTCCGCCTCCTATACACACATTTCTTGAAGATCGGTATCCCTTGAAGGGGGTGTGTCGGTAATTGGGGGGGGGTGAGGCCTGTCTGTGGAAAGTGAAGAAGCGGTAGTTGGGGTGTGTCTGTTCTATCCCCTCCTCCCCCTCGTAAGTGAATCAGTGCTTTATGTATTACAAGTAGTTGATGGCAGATGAGAGGCAATTGAATGGTTCGGTCTGCGCAGGCGCTCCGCTTCTGAGAAATTCTGTATCCGCTCCACACCCCCCTCCCGATCATAGAGATGACATGTCGCTGTCACCGCACGGCCCGATCTTCCGCCGCCCATGAAATCCTCCCCCCCGTGTGTTCCGGATGATCGGCACTGCAGCTGCAGCGATCCGGAATGTCATGAGCTGCACATTCTCCTACCCGGGGAAGAGCTGTGTTATAATGAGGAAATGTGAGGCTGTGCGGCTCCCGGAGATGAACGGCTACAATATCCTAGCTGCTGAGCCATGGGCGGCCCTCCCTGAGGCCGCCTCCCATACGTATTCCACTGCGGTGCCGGACACTACAACCCCACGTCTTATCTCCTCGGAGAACACTCCCAGAATGACGGGGCGGCGCGGTTGCTAGGCGACGGGGACGCTATGTGCGTGCCTTGAGTGACGTGTACGTTGTGGGCGGGCTCTGCTATTGACCAGGTAGTCCTACGCAGACACATTTGTAGAACGAATCCCGGTTCGCCGGCTCCATCTACTGGTCAATGTCCGGTATAGCATTCTGAAATACCTTCCTGAGATAAATTACCGCATTCTGGCCACTAGATGGAGATAATAAGCACAGGGATTGTATACACCAATGTGTTGGCCATTCAGGCAAAGAAAGCTTTCTAAATAGATCCCATAGTGAGGGAGGATGGCGGCCCATAGAGATTCATTAGATTAGAGTCCATAGTAATGTCCATAGGAAATGTGAGGCTGTGCGGCTCCCGGAGATGAACGGCTACAATATCCTAGCTGCTAAGCCATGGGCGGTCCTCCCTGAGGCCGCCTCCCATACGTATTCCACTGCAGTGCAGGACACTACAACTGCACGTCTTATCTCCTCGGCGATCACTCGCAGAATGACGGAGCGGCGCGGTTGCTAGGCGACGGGGACGCTATGTGCGTGCTTCGTGTGTGTCGATTACGTGGTGGGCGGGGTCTGTGCTAGAGACCCGGAAGCCGTACACAGATACATTAATAAAACGAAGCCTTTGGGTTCGCCGGCTCCATCTACTGGTCAATGTGCGGTATAGCATTACCTTCCTGAGATAAATTACCGCATTTTAGCCACTAGATGGAGATAATAAGCACAGGGATTGTATACACCAATGTGTTGGCCATTCAGGCAAAGAAAGCTTTCTAAATGTATTTATTTATTTCAGGCACTTCTACAGCGCTGTCAGTTTACGCAGTGCTTTACACATTGTCACATCAGTCCCTAACCCTCAAGGGGTGTACAATCTAAGGTCCCTAACTCACATTCATACACATACTAGGACCAATTTAGATAGGAGCTAATTCACCTACCAGCATGTCTTTGGAGTGTGGGAGGAAACCGGAGTACCCGAAGGAAACCCACGCATGCACAGGGAGAACATGCAAACTCCAGGCAGGAGGTGCTGTGGCTGGGATTCGAACCAACGACCCTAGTACTGCCAGGCGGAAGTGCTAACCATTTAGCTACTGTGCTGCCCGATAGATCCCATAGTGAGGGAGGATGGCGGCCCATAGAGATTCATTAGATTAGAGTCTATAGTATGGAAGGTGGGAGGGGAGGCTATGCACAGCGGTGGAACTACCAAAGTCGAACTTGTGACAGGGCCCTGGCATTCCACCACCGTGGGGGGCCCTGGGCTTCCCCCAGCATAAGCCAGCTTAGGCCCTCTCTGTGAAGCCCGGAGCCCATTGGTGGAACAAGTTCAGTCACTGCGCTCCGGTTACTTGCCTAACAGGGCACACCAGTGTGGGCACCCGGGATACCTGCCCTGCTTCTCTTGCAGCATCCCCGCGGTCCCACACATGGCGATTTCCCCCTCTGTGGCAGTCTGCATGTCTCCCCGCTGACACCCTGCACAGTGCACCCCTCACAGAACTCACGCTGGCTCCTCCCCCACGGCTCTGATGTTCTCCTGTAGAGACATGAGCAGCCGGGGAGGAACATTGAACTGGAAGAGCTACGCTGATGATCTTAGGTCTGTGTTTACTGCTGTATACAGAGTAGGGGGGAAGGGGAGCTAATAAGTATACATACCTGGAGGAGTGATGGGTGATGGGGGGGGTTTTGGTAAGAGGATATGTGCTGTGGGGTGCTTAGGGAGGGCAGTGGACCTGTGCTTTGGGGGAGTCAGATTTGAAATCCCCCACCACCCCTTCTAGTACAAGTCCTCTCCCCTCCCAAAGCACCCCCCAGCACACACATATCCTCTTACCCCCCTCCCAATCAGAGATTGCAGCATCTGGGGCCCCTGGCACCCTGTAAGAGGTGCAGGCAAGTACCCCAGGTGCCCGCTCTGGTGCCCCCGTCAAGACAAGTTACCGGAGCCAAGTGCCAGAACCTTTTCCAGGTTCACAGGACACCAACACCGGTACAGTTGGGAGATAGGAGATGTGGATTTGTACTAGAAGGATTTGTGTTTGTACTGGGAGAGGGTTTGGCTGGGAGGATTTGTGATGGAACTATGTAGGAGACTTGTGCTGGTGGGGGGCATTTAAGGGGAAGTACGGGTGCTGCAGAATTTGTGGGCTGCCAATCGGGATTTGCAAGCACATCCGGAAGGATACTAGGGGCTCTACGGGCCTATGTGCGAATTCTTGGTGGTTGCGGGACAATACTTGTGCTCGCCACCGCACCAGCTTGTACTGCACTTATGGGACTCGCCACGTCACCAAGTGATACTGCAGTGCTGGTATGTGAAAGACCAGGATGTACTAGGCCGCTGGTGCTCGCCAGCTCAACAAAAGGTAGTGTGGCACTAGTACTGGTACTCTGCTGCATATGAGAGTCATCAAAATTTACCAGCAAGTGCTAACAGAGATCAGGCCTGATTCTGCGAACACTGCGGTTTTGTGTGCAATGTATCAAGTGACAGTGACCAACTGACACTGCACTTGCTGGGGGAGAAGGGAGGGGTAAGCATAGGGGCTAAACGCAGGTGCTGGCAGGTTCCGGGGCGTTTTTCGGTCACTATACTAATGTGAATGCTGGTATGGTGCTGCTCTGATCAAAGACATTGATCCATTCAGACACTATACTAGCAATGGAGGTTTATTGTGTATGAGCGTGTTCCTGTCAATCAAGGGGTTAAATGTGATTACTGGTGTACTGACGGGCAATCTGATGCTATCTGGGAGGGGCGTGAAAACCGCGGGAGTGTGAATCACTGTATATATACATGATTTTGCGCACCCGTGCCACCCTGTAGCAGTATTTCTGCTATAGGGCGGTCAGGAAGCGGTTACAGAAGCGGTTTGCGTTAAAGCACTGTAACTGACAATTGCGCAGTCATGCAGCGCTGCACCCAAATGAAATGTCCGTCCTTTTTTTCCCACGAATTGAGCTTTCTTTCAGTGGTATTTGATCGCCGGTGCGTTTTTTATTTTATGTGCTATAAAAAAAACCCGACAATTTTGACAAAAAAAACAAAACAACAATATTTTGGACTTTTTGCTATAAAACATGTCCAGTAAAAAATTTAAAAATCTAATTTCATCATAAATTTAGGCCAAAATGTATTCTGCGATATGTATAGATACTGATAATAGCGGCAATCAGCGACTTATGACGGGACTGAGGCGGACATTCTGACGCTGGGGGGAACTGACTTGGGGTCACTGACATCCCCAGTGACACCAATACAGTGATCAGTGCTAAAAAAAAAGCACTGACACTACTAATGGCACTGGGCAGGAAGGGGTTAACAATGAGAGGCAATCAAAGGGTTAACTGTGTAATGGGAGTGTTTTACTAGGGGGCGGGGTGCTTCACTGTAAGCACACTGATCAGGACTGCGATCGGCGCCGTGGGTTGGGGCGGGCGGGCGCACTTCCCCTACCCAGAAATGCAGGATCACGTTTATATACGTGATCCTGCGCACAGGGGCCGCTTTGCTGCAGTATATGTACTGTGGGCGTTCCCCTAGTCGTTAAGGTAGCCTATATTTTGCTGTCTTTCTGGTTTTTTTTCCTGCCAGTTCCCAATAATTAGCTTTTCAAAGTCCTTGTAAGGGAATTCCTGTGAGACGGTTGGCTAATAGAAATGCACATGCGCACAGCAACCTCTGCAGAATAGTGACAAGACGTGTGTATGCGCACAGAAATGTGCGATCGCGCATGCGCACATTGAATTGGCGCCAGTGGGACTATTTAAAGGATGCTTCTGTCTGTGCTTAATGCTGAAGTCCAGTCAGCATTAAGCACAGGCAGAAGCATCCTTTAAATAGTCCATCTGGCGCCAATTCAATGTGCGCATGCTTGTGCGCGATCGCACATTTCTGTCAAACGAATGGGCAAACTGACAGGACAAAACAGACCCTTGAACAGTATTTACGATGTTTTTCATCTTACTCACAGGATGACTGGATGTCTCTCCTTTCATTGGCGGAATTTGCATACAATAATTCCATCCACTCTTGCTATGGGGTCACTTGTGCAGGCTCGATTTTGACCTGTGCTGTGTGCATCTATTGATACACAGAGCGCAGCTTAGTCCCACCCTGCTGCCTCCTTACTGGACTTGATTGACAGCAGCAGGAGCCTATGGCTCCCTCTGTTGCCTCTGAGCCTGTGAGGAGAAAGGGATAGAGCAGCGCTGCTACTCTTGGGCACAACACTGGATGGAGATTGGGCTCACGTAAGTATTTAGGGGGCTGGAGGGCAGCGGAATATTTTGAAGATTTTTTTTACATTAACGCAGAGAATGCATTAAGGTAAAAAATAGCCTTTAGTATTTTGTAATATTTTACAAATAAGTAATCTTTCTTCATAGATTTAGGTTAAACTGTATTCCACCACATTTCTTTAGTGAAAATAACCCAAATCAGTGTTTATTATTTAGTCTGTAGGAAAGTTCTAGCATCCACAAACTATGGTATATATCTATATCTGAAAAGCAATCAATTCTGATGTACTGACATCTCATTTCTTTCTGATTTACTAACATCTCATCCCAAATGACCGCTTTTCGGAAAGTAGACAGTCCAAGGTATTTAGTAAATGGCAAGGTGAGTTTTTTTCAGTTGTTTTTTCTTTTTTTTTTCACACTGTCACTAATGCAGTACAGCGTCATCATATAACTGGTGATCAGAGACACTGACTGGTGACAATATGTAAAAAAATATATATATATATTTTTTTTTTTAACCAAAGTTGCATTGTACTGCTCTGGGGAATTTTTTTAAATTGATTAATTCATTGTTTGCTATTATGGTTTATTTTATTTATTCCAGGTACTTATATAGTGCCTTCAATTTACGCATTGCTTTACATATATATTGTACATTCACATCAGTGCCTAACCCTCAAGGGGCGTACAAATATGGTTAGCTGTGATTGACCACAGTGAATCACAGGGTACAGATGGGCTGTGATTATCCCTGTCCGTACCATGTGGTAACTCACAGAGATCAACACGATAGTACACAATGGATGGCATGAATGAACGCCATCCATTGTGTACAACTATCATGCAGCGGCCCGTACACTGATCAGTCACCTGCTGTGTCCAGTGGACACAGCAGGTGACAGATCTCGCCGGGCTGTGAGGCACATTCCGGAAGGATGTCATATGACGTCCACCCAGAAATGGTGAATGAGGTTAAAAAGAAATAATAAGTTATAAGGCTATTTATTAGTGGTCAGTCACATTTAGATGGAGTTTTTAGCCTGTGTTTGTTATGGTCATGTGTGTGTCCTCTGTGCCATGATAGGCTATGCAAAAACACAAGCTGCATATTGCTCTGGCTATTATTCTTAATTGTTTCCCATCCACAGTATATATATTTACATGTCTTGGACTGGAATCAGCTATACCAGGATCATGGCTGCAGCCATGATCCCGGTGTCATTTTTTACGATAAAAGTGATCCAAAAGGGCTTGAAAGGGAGCACCTCCTCCCACCACCATTCCTGGGCGAAAAGGTCTAATAGATGCCAGATTTCTCCACAAATAGCACCTGTCACTGCCCAAGCTATCACAAGGGATGTAGTCCTTTCCTTGTGATAGCAATAAAGTTTAATTTAAAAAAAAAGGTAAAAAAATACATTTAAATAAAATAAATATTTAAAAAATTGTGCTTATGTGCAAATGCGCATGAAGGCCCCGCATGTATATGTAAACAGTGATTGCACCACACATGTGAGGTATCACATCAGAGTGAGAACAATAATTCTAGGGCCATCCTCTCTGTTTGACTCTAAACTGGTAATCTGTAAAGGCTTGTCAAGTGTTGCCTGTGGACAAATTTAGGGTCCGTAGTTTGTCGCCATTTCTGAAACATGGACAATTTTTAATGTTGACATGTTTGGTATCTATTTACTTGACTTTTCATCACCTTCTATATTTTACCAAACAATTGGGTATTCTATTGTGTTTGTGTGTTCTAAAATTAATGTAATTGTAATGCAATTGTATTTAGTACCTATAAATTTGTGTTTTAAAAATGTCTGTGCATATAATGGGTGTGGCAATGTTGTACTAACAGTGGGAGGGGATTAACAATGACTCTACTCACTGTGTACACGGTAACACATGTCACAGTTCTTGTATCCAGGGGCGGACTGACTATTTGGAAACTTGGGCACTGCCCGAGAGCCCGGGGTCAGTAGGGGGCCCCATGAGATGCCTCAGTACCTTTTTCATAGGCTTTTTTGAGTTTGGGCAAGGACACAGGGGCCCCATGATTCCCTATTGCCCGGGGGCCCCATGAGTTGTTAGTCCGCCCCTGCTTGTATCCCCAAAACACAAGTGGGAGACTAGCAGACACATACAAATCTCAGCGCACTGATTTGTCAAATATGAAACTCTACTCTTACATATGCTTTTCTGCACACAGCCTACCTTGATGAAGAACTTCATTAACAGTGACCACTGAGCAACCAGCATCTGTTGTACATAAAGCATAAACATTGCGGTGGTCAGGAGTATGTCACATGCAGCCTAGTATATGGAGTCTTCTTTACGCAGAACTCTACTGGTGGCAGCAAATGCCTGTGACATGGTGGCCAAAGGTCTCTCACCACACCGACGCTGCAGATGTCCTCCTGATGGCGATCAATCTCACATACTTTGTCATAGCCATGTGAAGGGTAGCCAGCAATGCTCTGGGCTTCCCACACACACACACTTTCTACTTGTCAGTGGATGGGGCCAAATCAGTTCTCTTCTCCCTCCACACTGTCCTATCAGAAAAGCCATTAGAAATCATGAGGCCTTGTACAGACTAGCTGGTGAGGCAGAAAAAAACAGGCGGCCTCCAGGGGGTGACAGGGCAGCCTCCTGAACACCTGACAGCAGCCACTTATCCGCACTCTGAAAAGCGATCCACTACAGATCACTCTTCAGTGTTTGCCTAGTGTGGAACAAGCCTAACAAGTCATTGTAATGTCACCCATAGTCCTGTCCTTACAACATTGGCACTGGAAGCTGACACCTATACTGCAAAGGTTGTTGTCACAGGACAGGGGGACACAGGCCATGCACTGTACAGACACTTCTACATCCTCCACGTCGCCTTCATTTCTACTGGGAAAAACACTGCGTGCCCATTGGCAGATGAGGACGGAGGAGGCGGTACAGGCTGCTCCGCCCCCTCAATCATTAAGCCGAAGCTCCACCTCCCTCGTGACATCACGTGTGATCTCCAAGTCAGACTCCGCTTACTATAAACATTTCATGAAGATCGGTATCCCTTGAAGGGGGTGTGTCGGTAATTGGGGGGGGGGGGGGGTGAGGCCTGTCTGTGGAAAGTGAGGGGGCGGTAGTTGGGGTGTGTCTGTTCTATCCCCTCCTCCCCCTCGTAAGTGAATCAGTGCTTTATGTATTACAAGTAGTTGATGGCAGATGAGCGGCAATTGAATGGTTCGGTCTGCGCAGGCGCTCAGCTTCTGAGAAATTCTGTATCCGCTCCACACCCCCCTCCCGATCATAGAGATGACATGTCGCTGTCACCGTACGGCCCGATCTTCCCCCACCCATGAAATCCTCCCCCCCGTGTGTTCCGGATGATCGGCACTGCAGCTGCAGCGATCCGGAATGTCATGAGCTGCACATTCTCCTACCCGGGGAAGAGCTGTGTTATAATGAGGAAATGTGAGGCTGTGCGGCTCCCGGAGATGAACGGCTACAATATCCTAGCTGCAGAGGCATGGGCGGCCCTCCCTGATGCCGCCTCCCATACGTATTCCACTGCAGTGCCGGACACTACAACTGCACGGCTTATCTCCTCGGAGAACACTCCCAGAATGACGGGGCAGCGCGGTTGCTAGGCGACGGGGACGCTATGTACGTGCCTTGTGAGGGACGTTGTGACTCGGCGCGGTTGCTAGGCGACAGGGACGCTATGTGCGTGCCTTGTGTGTTCTTGACGTGGTGGGCGGGGTCTGTGATGGAGTCCGGGAAGCCGTACACAAATACATTACTAAAACGAAGCCTTTGGGTTCGCCGGCTCCATCTACTGGTCAATGTGCTGTATAGCATTCTGAAATACCTTCCTGAGATAAATTACCGCATTTTGGCCACTAGATGGAGATAAGCACAGGGATTGTATACACCAATGTGTTGGCCATTCAGGCAAAGAAAGCTTCCTAAATAGATCCCATAGTGAGGGAGGATGGCGGCCCATAGAGATTCATTAGATTAGAGTCCATAGTAATGTCCATAGGAAATGTGAGGCTGTGCGGCTCCCGGAGATGAACGGCTACAATATCCTAGCTGCTGAGCCATGGGCGGCCCTCCCTGAGGCCGCCTCCCATACGTATTCCACTGCAGTGCAGGACACTACAACCCCACGTCTTATCTCCTCGGCGATCGCTCGCAGAATGACGGAGCGGCGCGGTTGCTAGGCAACGGGGACGCTATGTGCGTGCTTCGTGAGTGTCGTGTACGTGGTGGGCGGGGTCTGTGCTGGAGACCGGGAAGCCGTACACAGATACATTACTAAAACGAATCCTTTGGGTTCGCCGGCTCCATCTACTGGTCAATGTGCGGTATAGCATTCTGAAATACCTTCCTGAGATAAATTACCGCATTTTGGCCACTAGATGGAGATAATAAGCACAGGGATTGTATACACCAATGTGTTGGCCATTCAGGCAAAGAAAGCTTTCTAAATGTATTTATTTATTTCAGGTACTTCTACAGCGCTGTCAGTTTACGCAGTGCTTTACACATTGTCACATCAATCCCTAACCCTCAAGGGGTGTACAATCTAAGGTCCCTAACTCACATTCATATACATACTAGGACCAATTTAGATAGGAGCTAATTCACCTACCAGCATGTCTTTGGAGTGTGGGAGGAAACCGGAGTACCCGAAGGAAACCCACGCATGCACAAGGAGAACATGCAAACTCCAGGCAGGAGGTGCAGTGGCTGGGAGTCGAACCAACGACCCTAGTACTGCCAGGCGGAAGTGCTAACCATTTAGCTACTGTGCTGCCCGATAGATCCCATAGTGAGGGAGGATGGCGGCCCATAGAGATTCATTAGATTAGAGTCTATAGTATGGAAGGTGGGAGAGGAGGCTATGCACAGCGGTGGAACTACCAGGGTCGAACTTGTGACAGGGCCCTGGCATTCCACCACCGTGGGGGGCCCTGGGCTTCCCCCAGCATAAGCCAGCTTAGGCCCTCTCTGTGAAGCCCGGAGCCCATTGGTGGAACAAGTTCAGTCACTGCGCTCCGGTTACTTGCCTAACAGGGCACACCAGTGTGGGCACCCGGGATACCTGCCCTGCTTCTCTTGCAGCGTCCCCGCGGTCCCACACATGGCGATTTCCCCCTCTGTGGCAGTCTGCATGTCTCCCCGCCGACACCCTGCACAGTGCACCCCTCACAGAACTCACGCTGGCGCCTCCTCCTGGGCTCTGATGTTCTCCTGTACAGACATGAGGAGCCGGGGAGGAACATTGAACTGGAAGAGCTACGCTGATGATCTTAGGTCTGTGTTTACTGCTGTATACAGAGTAGGGGGGAAGGGGAGCTAATAAGTATACATACCTGGAGGAGTGATGGGTGATGGGGGGGTTTTGGTAAGAGGATATGTGCTGTGGGGTGCTTAGGGAGGGCAGTGGACCTGTGCTTTGGGGGAGTCAGATTTGAAATCCACCACCACCCCTTCTAGTACAAGTCCTCTCCCCTCCCAAAGCACCCCCCCAGCACACACATATCCTCTTACCCCCTCCCAATCAGAGATTGCAGCATCTGGGGCCCCTGGCACCCTGTAAGAGGTACAGACAAGTACCCCAGGTGCCCGCTCTGGTGCCCCCCTGTCAAGACAAGTTACTGGAGCCAAGTGCCAGAACCTTTTCCAGGTTCACAGGACACCAACACCGGTACAGTTGGGAGATAAGAGATGTGGATTTGTACTAGAAGGATTTGTGTTTGTACTGGGAGAGGGTTTGGCTGGGAGGATTTGTGATGGAACTATGTAGGAGACTTGTGCTGGTGGGGGGCATTTAAGGGGAAGTACGGGTGCTGCAGAATTTGTGGGCTGCCAAACGGGATTTGCAAGCACATCCGGAAGGATACTAGGGGCTCTACGGGCCTATGTGCGAATTCTTGGTGGTTGCGGGACAATACTTGTGCTCGCCACCGCACCAGCTTGTACTGCACTTATGGGACTCGCCACGTCACCAAGTGATACTGCAGTGCTGGTATGTGAAAGACCAGAATGTACTAGGCCGCTGGTGCTCGCCAGTTCAACAAAAGGTAGTGTGGCACTAGTACTGGTACTCTGCTGCATATGAGAGTCATCAAAATTTACCAGCAAGTGCTAACAGAGATCAGGCCTGATTCTGCGAACACTGCGGTTTTGTGTGCAATGTATCAAGTGACAGTGACCAACTGACACTGCACTTGCTGGGGAAGAAGGGAGGGGTAAGCATAGGGGCTAAACGCAGGTGCTGGCAGGTTCCGGGGCGTTTTTCGGTCACTATACTAATGTGAATGCTGGTATAGTGCTGCTCTGATCAAAGACATTGATCCATTCAGACACTATACTAGCAATGGAGGTTTATTGTGTATGAGCGTGTTTCTGTCAATCAAGGGGTTAAATGTGATCACTGGTGTACTGACGGGCAATCTGATGCTATCTGGGAGGGGCGTGAAAACCGCGGGAGTGTGAATCACGTATATATACATGATTTTGCGCACCCGTGCCACCCTGTAGCAGTATTTCTGCTATAGGGCGGTCAGGAAGCGGTTAGCGTTAAGGCACTGTAACTGACAATTGCGCAGTCATGCAGAGCTGCACCCAAATGAAATGTCCGTCCTTTTTTTCCCACGAATTGAGCTTTCTTTCAGTGGTATTTGATCGCCGGTGCGTTTTTTATTTTATGTGCTATAAAAAAAAAGACCGACAATTTTGACAAAAAAACAAAACAACAATATTTTGGACTTTTTGCTATAAAACATGTCCAGTAAAAAATTTAAAAATCTAATTTCATCATAAATTTAGGCCAAAATGTATTCTGCAATATGTATAGATACTGATAATAGCGGCGATCAGCGACTTATGACGGGACTGAGGCGGACATTCTGACGCTGGGGGGAACTGACTTGGGGTCACTGACATCCCCAGTGACACCAATACAGTGATCAGTGCTAAAATAAAAAAGCACTGACACTACTAATGGCACTGGGCAGAAAGGGGTTAACAATGAGAGGCAATCAAAGGGTTAACTGTGTAATGGGAGTGTTTTACTAGGGGGCGGGGTGCTTCACTGTAAGCACACTGATCAGGACTGCGATCGGCGCCGCGGGTTGGGGCGGGCGGGCGCACGCCCCCTACCCAGAAATGCAGGATCACGTTTATATACGTGATCCTGCGCACAGGGGCCGCTTTGCTGCAGTATATGTACTGTGGGCGTTCCCCTAGTCGTTAAGGTAGCCTATATTTTGCTGTCTTTCTGGGTTTTTTTCCTGCCAGTTCCCGATAATTAGTTTTTCAAAGTCCTTGTAAGGGAATTCCTGTGAGACGGTTGGCTAATAGAAATGCACATGCGCACAGCAATCTCTGCAGAATAGTGACAAGACGTGTGTATGCGCACAGAAATGTGCGATCGCGCACAAGCATGCGCACATTGAATTGGCGCCAGATGAACTATTTAAAGGATGCTTCTGCCTGTGCTTAATGGTGACTGGACTTCAGCTGTTACCCTGTATCCTGCTGCATTCTTGTATGATCCTCTTGTTGCTGACCCGACTTGTTCCTGACCTGACTTCGGATTCCACTCCTGCCCAGTTGCTCGTTCCTGACTTTGGTTTGCTTATAATTTGGTGCCTTACTCCCCCCCCCGTCTAATATACCAGCTCTGCACACCATAAACTGTTCCTGCCAGTTTTCTTCTGCCTACAATCCACAAACGAATGGGCAAACTGACAGGACAAAACAGACCCTTGAACAGTATTTACGATGTTTTTCATCTTACTCACAGGATGACTGGATGTCTCTCCTTTCATTGGCGGAATTTGCATACAATAATTCCATCCACTCTTGCTATGGGGTCACTTGTGCGGGCTCGATTTTGACCTGTGCTGTGTGCATCTATTGATACACAGAGCGCAGCTTAGTCCCACCCCGCTGCCTCCTCACTGGACTTGATTGACAGCAGCAGGAGCCTATGGCTCCCTCTGTTACCTCTGAGCCTGTGAGGAGAAAGGGATAGAGCAGCGCTGCTACTCTCGGGCACAACACTGGATGGAGATTGGGCTCACGTAAGTATTTAGGGGGCTGGAGGGCAGCGGAATATTTTGAAGATTTTTTTACATTAACGCAGAGAATGCATTAAGGTAAAAAATAGCCTTTAGTATTTTGTAATATTTTACAAATAAGTCATCTTTCTTCATAGATTTAGGTTAAACTGTATTCCACCACATTTCTTTAGTGAAAATAACCCAAATCAGTGTTTATTATTTAGTCTGTAGGAAAGTTCTAGCATCCACAAACTATGGTATATATCTATATCTGAAAAGCAATCAATTCTGATGTACTGACATCTCATTTCTTTCTGATTTACTAACATCTCATCCCAAATGACCGCTTTTCGGAAAGTAGACAGTCTAAGGTATTTAGTAAATGGCAAGGTGAGTTTTTTTCAGTTGTTTTTTTCTTTTTTTTTTCACACTGTCACTAATCCAGTACAGCGTCATCATATAACTGGTGATCAGAGACACTGACTGGTGACAAGATGTAAAAAAATATATATATTTTAATGTATATATATATATATATATATATATATATATATATATATATATATATATATATTTTTTTTTTTTTTTTTTTAACCAAAGTTGCATTGTACTGCTCTGGGGAATTTTTTTAAATTGATGAATTCAGTGTTTGCTATTATGGTTTATTTTATTTATTCCAGGTACTTATATAGTGCCATCAATTTACACAGTGCTTTACATATATATTGTACATTCACATCAGTGCCTAACCCTCAAGGGGCGTACAAATATGGTTAGCTGTGATTGACCACAGCGAATCACAGGGTACAGATGGGCTGTGATTGTCCCTGTCCGTACCATGTGGTAACTCACAGAGATCAACACGATAGTACACAATGGATGGCATGAATGAACGCCATCCATTGTGTACAACTATCATGCAGCGGCCCGTACACTGATCAGTCATCTGCTGTGTCCAGTGGACACAGCAGGTGACAGATCTCGCCGGGCTGTGAGGCACATTCCGCAAGGATGTCATATGACGTCCACCCAGAAATGGTGAATGAGGTTAAAAAGAAATAATAAGTTATAAGGCAATTTATTAGTGGTCAGTCACATTTAGATGGAGTTTTTAGCCTGTGTTTGTTATGGTCATGTGTGTGTCCTCTGTGCCATGATAGGCTATGCAAAAACACAAGCTGCATATTGCTCTGGCTATTATTCTTCATTGTTTCCCATCCACAGTATATATATTTACATGTCTTGGACTGGAATCAGCTATACCAGGATCATGGCTGCAGCCATGTTCCCGGTGTCATTTTTTACGATAAAAGTGATCCGAAAGGGCTTGAAAGGGAGCACCTCCTCCCACCACCATTCCTGGGCGAAAAGGTCTAATAGATGCCAGATTTCTCCATAAATAGCACCTGTCACTGCCCAAGCTATCACAAGGGATGTAGTCCATTCCTTGTGATAGCAATAAAGTTTAATTTAAAAAAAAGGTAAAAAAATACATTTAAATAAAATAAATATTTAAAAAATTGTGCTTATGTGCAAATGCGCATGAAGGCCCCGCATGTATATGTAAACAGTGATTGCACCACACATGTGAGGTATCACATCAGAGTGAGAACAATAATTCTAGGGCCATCCTCTGTTTGACTCTAAACTGGTAATCTGTAAAGGCTTGTCAAGTGTTGCCTGTGGACAAATTTAGGGTCCGTAGTTTGTCGCCATTTCCGAAACATGGACAATTTTTAATGTTGACATGTTTGGTATCTATTTACTTGACTTTTCATCACCTTCTATATTTTACCAAACAATTGGGTATTCTATTGTGTTTGTGTGTTCTAAAATTAATGTAATTGTAATGTAATTGTATTTAATACCTATACATTTGTGTTTTAAAAATGTCTGTGCATATAATGGGTGTGGCAATGTTGTACTAACAGTGGGAGGGGATTAACAATGACCCTACTCACTGTGTACACGGTAACACATGTCACAGTTCTTGTATCCAGGGACGGACTGACCATTTGGAAACTTGGGCACTGCCCGAGGGCCTGGGGTCAGTAGGGGGCCCCATGAGATGCCTCAGTACCTTTTTCATAGGCTTTTTTGAGTTTGGGCAAGGACACGGGCCCCATGATTCCCTATTGCCCGGGGGCCCCATGAGTTGTTAGTCCGCCCCTGCTTGTATCCCAAAAACACAAGTGGGAGACTATCAGACACATACAAATCTCAGCGCACTGATTTGTCAAATATGAAACTCTACTCTTACATATGCTTTTCTGCACACAGCCTACCTTGATGAAGAACTTCATTAACAGTGACCACTGAGCAACCAGCATCTGTTGTACATAAAGCATAAACATTGCGGTGGTCAGGAGTATGTCACATGCAGCCTAGTATATGGAGTCTTCTTTACGCAGAACTCTACTGGTGGCAGCAAATGCCTGTGACATGGTGGCCAAAGGTCTCTCACCACACCGACGCTGCAGATGTCCTCCTGATGGCGATCAATCTCACATACTTTGTCATAGCCATGTGAAGGGTAGCCAGCAATGCTCTGGGCCTCCCACACACACACACTTTCTACTTGTCAGTGGATGGGGCCAAATCAGTTCTCTTCTCCCTCCACACTGTCCTATCAGAAAAGCCATTAGAAATCATGAGGCCTGGTACAGACTAGCTGGTGAGGCAGAAAAAAACAGGCGGCCTCCAGGGGGTGACAGGGCAGCCTCCTGAACACCTGACAGCAGCCAGTTATCTGCACTCTGAAAAGCGATCCACTACAGATCAGTGTTTGCCTAGTGTGGACCAAGCCTAACAAGTCATTGTAATGTCACCCATAGTCCTGTCCTTACAACATGGCCACTGGAAGCTGACACCTATACTGCAAAGGTTGTTGTCACAGGACAGGGGGACACAGGCCATGCACTGTACAGACACTTCTACATCCTCCACGTCGCCTTCATTTCTACTGGGAAAAACACTGCGTGCCCATTGGCAGATGAGGACGGAGGAGGCGGTACAGGCTGCTCCGCCCCCTCAATCATTAAGCCGAAGCTCCACCTCCCTCATGACATCACGTGTGATGTCCAAGTCAGACTCCGCCTCCTATACACACATTTCTTGAAGATCGGTAACCCTTGAAGGGGGTGTGTCGGTAATTGGGGGGGGGGGGGTGAGGCCTGTCTGTGGAAAGTGAGGGGGCGGTAGTTGGGGTGTGTCTGTTCTATCCCCTCCTCCCCCTCGTAAGTGAATCAGTGCTTTATGTATTACAAGTAGTTGATGGCAGATGAGCGGCAATTGAATGGTTCGGTCTGCGCAGGCGCTCCGCTTCTGAGAAATTCTGTATCCGCTCCACACCCCCCTCCCGATCATAGAGATGACATGTCGCTGTCACCGCACGGCCCGATCTTCCGCCGCCCATGAAATCCTCCCCACCGTGTGTTCCGGATGATCGGCACTGCAGCTGCAGCGATCCGGAATGTCATGAGCTGCACATTCTCCTACCCGGGGAAGAGCTGTGTTATAATGAGGAAATGTGAGGCTGTGCGGCTCCCGGAGATGAACGGCTACAATATCCTAGCTGCAGAGGCATGGGCGGCCCTCCCTGATGCCGCCTCCCATACGTATTCCACTGCAGTGCCGGACACTACAACTGCACGTCTTATCTCCTCGGAGAACACTCCCAGAATGACGGGGCGGCGCGGTTGCTAGGCGACGGGGACGCTATACGCGTGCCTTGTGAGTGACGTTGTGACTCGGCGCGGTTGCTAGGCGACAGGGACACTATGTGCGTGGCTTGTGAGTGACGTGTACGTTGTGGGCGGGCTCTGTGCTAGAGACCGGGTAGTCGTACGCAGACACATTTGTAGAACGAATCCCGGTTCGCCGGCTCCATCTACTGGTCAATGTGCGGTATAGCATTCTGAAATACCTTCCTGAGATAAATTACCGCATTTTGGCCACTAGATGGAGATAATAAGCACAGGGATTGTATACACCAATGTGTTGGCCATTCAGACAAAGAAAGCTTTCTAAATAGATCCCATAGTGAGGGAGGATGGCGGCCCATAGAGATTCATTGGATTAGAGTCCATAGTAATGTCCATAGGAAATGTGAGGCTGTGTGGCTCCCGGAGATGAACGGCTACAATATCCTAGCTGCTGAGCCATGGGCGGCCCTCCCTGAGGCCGCCTCCCATACGTATTCCACTGCAGTGCAGGACACTACAACACCACGTCTTATCTCCTCGGCGATCACTCGCAGAATGACGGAGCGGCGCGGTTGCTAGGCGACGGGGACGCTCTGTGCGTGCTTCGTGAGTGTCGTGTACGTGGTAGGCGGGGTCTGTGCTGGAGACCCGGAAGCCGTACACAGATACATTACTAAAACGAATCCTTTGGGTTCGCCGGCTCCATCTACTGGTCAATGTGCGGTATAGCATTCTGAAATACCTTCCTGAGATAAATTACCGCATTTTGGCCACTAGATGGAGATAATAAGCACAGGGATTGTATACACCAATGTGTTGGCCATTCAGGCAAAGAAAGCTTTCTAAATGTATTTATTTATTTCAGGCACTTCTACAGCGCTGTCAGTTTACGCAGTGCTTTACACATTGTCACATCAGTCCCTAACCCTCAAGGGGTGTACAATCTAAGGTCCCTAACTCACATTCATACACATACTAGGACCAATTTAGATAGGAGCCAATTCACCTACCAGCATGTCTTTGGAGTGTGGGAGGAAACCGGAGTACCCGAAGGAAACCCACGCATGCACAAGGAGAACATGCAAACTCCAGGCAGGAGGTGCTGTGGCTGGGAGTCGAACCAACAACCCTAGTACTGCCAGGCGGAAGTGCTAACCATTTAGCTACTGTGCTGCCCGATAGATCCCATAGTGAGGGAGGATGGCGGCCCATAGAGATTCATTCGATTAGAGTCCATAGTATGGAAGGTGGGAGAGGAGGCTATGCACAGCGGTGGAACTACCAGGGTCGAACTTGTGACAGGGCCCTGGCATTCCACCACCGTGGGGGGCCCTGGGCTTCCCCCAGCATAAGCCAGCTTAGGCCCTCTCTGTGAAGCCCGGAGCCCATTGGTGGAACAAGTTCAGTCACTGCGCTCCAGTTACTTGCCTAACAGGGCACACCAGTGTGGGCACCCGGGATACCTGCCCTGCTTCTCTTGCAGCGTCCCCGCGGTCCCACACATGGCGATTTCCCCCTCTGTGGCAGTCTGCATGTCTCCCCGCCGACACCCTGCACAGTGCACCCCTCACAGAACTCACGCTGGCGCCTCCTCCTCGGCTCTGATGTTCTCCTGTACAGACATGAGGAGCCGGGGAGGAACATTGAACTGGAAGAGCTACGCTGATGATCTTAGGTCTGTGTTTACTGCTGTATACAGAGTAGGGGGGAAGGGGAGCTAATAAGTATACATACCTGGAGGAGTGATGGGTGATGGGGGAGTTTTGGTAAGAGGATATGTGCTGTGGGGTGCTTAGGAAGGGCAGTGGACCTGTGCTTTGGGGGAGTCAGATTTGAAATCCCCCACCACCCCTTCTAGTACAAGTCCTCTCCCCTCCCAAAGCACCCCCCCCAGCACACACATATCCTCTTACCCCCCTCCCAATCAGAGATTGCAGCATCTGGGGCCCCTGGCACCCTGTAAGAGGTACAGACAAGTACCCCAGGTGCCCGCTCTGGTGCCCCCCTGTCAAGACAAGTTACTGGAGCCAAGTGCCAGAACCTTTTCCAGGTTCACAGGACACCAACACCGGTACAGTTGGGAGATAGGAGATGTGGATTTGTACTAGAAGGATTTGTGTTTGTACTGGGAGAGGGTTTGGCTGGGAGGATTTGTGATGGAACTATGTAGGAGACTTGTGCTGGTGGGGGGCATTTAAGGGGAAGTACGGGTGCTGCAGAATTTGTGGGCTGCCAAACGGGATTTGCAAGCACATCCGGAAGGATACTAGGGGCTCTACGGGCCTATGTGTGAATTCTTGGTGGTTGCGGGACAATACTTGTGCTCGCCACCGCACCAGCTTGTACTGCACTTATGGGACTCGCCACGTCACCAAGTGATACTGCAGTGCTGGTATGTGAAAGACCAGAATGTACTAGGCCGCTGGTGCTCGCCAGTTCAACAAAAGGTAGTGTGGCACTAGTACTGGTACTCTGCTGCATATGAGAGTCATCAAAATTTACCAGCAAGTGCTAACAGAGATCAGGCCTGATTCTGCGAACACTGCGGTTTTGTGTGCAATGTATCAAGTGACAGTGACCAACTGACACTGCACTTGCTGGGGAAGAAGGGAGGGGTAAGCATAGGGGCTAAACGCAGGTGCTGGCAGGTTCCGGGGTGTTTTTCGGTCACTATACTAATGTGAATGCTGGTATAGTGCTGCTCTGATCAAAGACATTGATCCATTCAGACACTATACTAGCAATGGAGGTTTATTGTGTATGAGCGTGTTTCTGTCAATCAAGGGGTTAAATGTGATTACTGGTGTACTGACGGGCAATCTGATGCTATCTGGGAGGGGCGTGAAAACCGCGGGAGTGTGAATCACGTATATATACATGATTTTGCGCACCCGTGCCACCCTGTAGCAGTATTTCTGCTATAGGGCGGTCAGGAAGCGGTTAGCGTTAAGGCACTGTAACTGACAATTGTGCAGTCATGCAGTGCTGCACCCAAATGAAATGTCCGTCCTTTTTTTCCCACGAATTGAGCTTTCTTTCAGTGGTATTTGATCGCCGGTGCGTTTTTTATTTTATGTGCTATAAAAAAAAAGACCGACAATTTTGACAAAAAAAAAAACAACAATATTTTGGACTTTTTGCTATAAAACATGTCCAGTAAAAAATTTAAAAATCTAATTTCATCATAAATTTAGGCCAAAATGTATTCTGCAATATGTATAGATACTGATAATAGCGGCGATCAGCGACTTATGACGGGACTGAGGCGGACATTCTGACGCTGGGGGGAACTGACTTGGGGTCACTGACATCCCCAGTGACACCAATACAGTGATCAGTGCTAAAATAAAAAAGCACTGACACTACTAATGGCACTGGGCAGAAAGATTTTTTTTACATTAACGCAGAGAATGGGTTAACAATGAGAGGCAATCAAAGGGTTAACTGTGTAATGGGAGTGTTTTACTAGGGGGCGGGGTGCTTCAAACTGACAGGACAAAACAGACCCTTGAACAGTATTTACGATGTTTTTCATCTTACTCAAAGGATGACTGGATGTCTCTCCTTTCATTGGCGGAATTTGCATACAATAATTCCATCCACTCTTGCTATGGGGTCACTTGTGCGGGCTCGATTTTGACCTGTGCTGTGTGCATCTATTGATACACAGAGCGCAGCTTAGTCCCACCCCGCTGCCTCCTCACTGGACTTGATTGACAGCAGCAGGAGCCTATGGCTCCCTCTGTTGCCTCTGAGCCTGTGAGGAGAAAGGGATAGAGCAGCGCTGCTACTCTCGGGCACAACACTGGATGGAGATTGGGCTCACGTAAGTATTTAGGGGGCTGGAGGGCAGCGGAATATTTTGAAGATTTTTTTTACATTAACGCAGAGAAAGGGGTTAACAATGAGAGGCAATCAAAGGGTTAACTGTGTAATGGGAGTGTTTTACTAGGGGGCGGGGTGCTTCACTGTAAGCACACTGATCAGGACTGCGATCGGCGCCGCGGGTTGGGGCGGGCGGGCGCACGCCCCCTACCCAGAAATGCAGGATCACGTTTATATACGTGATCCTGCGCACAGGGGCCGCTTTGCTGCAGTATATGTACTGTGGGCGTTCCCCTAGTCGTTAAGGTAGCCTATATTTTGCTGTCTTTCTGGGTTTTTTTCCTGCCAGTTCCCGATAATTAGTTTTTCAAAGTCCTTGTAAGGGAATTCCTGTGAGACGGTTGGCTAATAGAAATGCACATGCGCACAGCAATCTCTGCAGAATAGTGACAAGACGTGTGTATGCGCACAGAAATGTGCGATCGCGCACAAGCATGCGCACATTGAATTGGCGCCAGTGGGACTATTTAAAGGATGCTTCTGTCTGTGCTTAATGCTGAAGTCCAGTCAGCATTAAGCACAGGCAGAAGCATCCTTTAAATAGTCCATCTGGCGCCAATTCAATGTGCGCATGCTTGTGCGCGATCGCACATTTCTGTCAAACGAATGGGCAAACTGACAGGACAAAACAGACCCTTGAACAGTATTTACGATGTTTTTCATCTTACTCAAAGGATGACTGGATGTCTCTCCTTTCATTGGCGGAATTTGCATACAATAATTCCATCCACTCTTGCTATGGGGTCACTTGTGCGGGCTCGATTTTGACCTGTGCTGTGTGCATCTATTGATACACAGAGCGCAGCTTAGTCCCACCCCGCTGCCTCCTCACTGGACTTGATTGACAGCAGCAGGAGCCTATGGCTCCCTCTGTTGCCTCTGAGCCTGTGAGGAGAAAGGGATAGAGCAGCGCTGCTACTCTCGGGCACAACACTGGATGGAGATTGGGCTCACGTAAGTATTTAGGGGGCTGGAGGGCAGCGGAATATTTTGAAGATTTTTTTTACATTAACGCAGAGAATGCATTAAGGTAAAAAATAGCCTTTAGTATTTTGTAATATTTTACAAATAAGTCATCTTTCTTCATAGATTTAGGTTAAACTGTATTCCACCACATTTCTTTAGTGAAAATAACCCAAATCAGTGTTTATTATTTAGTCTGTAGGAAAGTTCTAGCATCCACAAACTATGGTATATATCTATATCTGAAAAGCAATCAATTCTGATGTACTGACATCTCATTTCTTTCTGATTTACTAACATCTCATCCCAAATGACCGCTTTTCAGAAAGTAGACAGTCCAAGGTATTTAGTAAATGGCAAGGTGAGTTTTTTTCAGTTGTTTTTTCTTTTTTTTTTCACACTGTCACTAATGCAGTACAGCGTCATCATATAACTGGTGATCAGAGACACTGACTGGTGACAATATGTAAAAAAATATATATATATATTTTTTTTTTTAACCAAAGTTGCATTGTACTGCTCTGGGGAATTTTTTTAAATTGATGAATTCAGTGTTTGCTATTATGGTTTATTTTATTTATTCCAGGTACTTATATAGTGCCTTCAATTTACGCATTGCTTTACATATATATTGTACATTCACATCAGTGCCTAACCCTCAAGGGGCGTACAAATATGGTTAGCTGTGATTGACCACAGCGAATCACAGGGTACAGATGGGCTGTGATTGTCTCTGTCCGTACCATGTGGTAACTCACAGAGATCAACAAGATAGTACACAATGGATGGCATGAATGAACGCCATCCATTGTGTACAACTATGATGCAGCGGCCCGTACACTGATCAGTCACCTGCTGTGTCCACTGGACACAGCAGGTGACAGATCTCGCCGGGCTGTGAGGCACATTCCGGAAGGATGTCATATGACGTCCACCCAGAAATGGTGAATGAGGTTAAAAAGAAATAATAAGTTATAAGGCTATTTATTAGTGGTCAGTCACATTTAGATGGAGTTTTTAGCCTGTGTTTGTTATGGTCATGTGTGTGTCCTCTGTGCCATGATAGGCTATGCAAAAACACAAGCTGCATATTGCTCTGGCTATTATTCTTAATTGTTTCCCATCCACAGTATATATATTTACATGTCTTGGACTGGAATCAGCTATACCAGGATCATGGCTGCAGCCATGATCCCGGTGTCATTTTTTACGATAAAAGTGATCCGAAAGGGCTTGAAAGGGAGCACCTCCTCCCACCACCATTCCTGGGCGAAAAGGTCTAATAGATGCCAGATTTCTCCATAAATAGCACCTGTCACTGCCCAAGCTATCCCAAGGGATGTAGTCCATTCCTTGTGATAGCAATAAAGTTTAATTTAAAAAAAAAGGTAAAAAAATACATTTAAATAAAATATTTAAAAAATTGTGCTTATGTGCAAATGCGCATGAAGGCCCCACATGTATATGTAAACAGTGATTGCACCACACATGTGAGGTATCACATCAGAGTGAGAACAATAATTCTAGGGCCATCCTCTCTGTTTGACTCTAAACTGGTAATCTGTAAAGGCTTGTCAAGTGTTGCCTGTGGACAAATTTAGGGTCCGTAGTTTGTCGCCATTTCTGAAACATGGACAATTTTTAATGTTGACATGTTTGGTATCTATTTACTTGACTTTTCATCACCTTCTATATTTTACCAAACAATTGGGTATTCTATTGTGTTTGTGTGTTCTAAAATTAATGTAATTGTAATGTAATTGTATTTAGTACCTATAAATTTGTGTTTTAAAAATGTCTGTGCATATAATGGGTGTGGCAATGTTGTACTAACAGTGGGAGGGGATTAACAATGACTCTACTCACTGTGTACACGGTAACACATGTCACAGTTCTTGTATCCAGGGGCGGACTGACTATTTGGAAACTTGGGCACTGCCCGAGAGCCCGGGGTCAGTAGGGGGCCCCATGAGATGCCTCAGTACCTTTTTCATAGGCTTTTTTGAGTTTGGGCAAGGACACAGGGGCCCCATGATTCCCTATTGCCCGGGGGCCCCATGAGTTGTTAGTCCGCCCCTGCTTGTATCCCCAAAACACAAGTGGGAGACTAGCAGACACATACAAATCTCAGCGCACTGATTTGTCAAATATGAAACTCTACTCTTACATATGCTTTTCTGCACACAGCCTACCTTGATGAAGAACTTCATTAACAGTGACCACTGAGCAACCAGCATCTGTTGTACATAAAGCATAAACATTGCGGTGGTCAGGAGTATGTCACATGCAGCCTAGTATATGGAGTCTTCTTTACGCAGAACTCTACTGGTGGCAGCAAATGCCTGTGACATGGTGGCCAAAGGTCTCTCACCACACCGACGCTGCAGATGTCCTCCTGATGGCGATCAATCTCACGTTCTTTGTCATAGCCATGTGAAGGGTAGCCAGCAATGCTCTGGGCTTCCCACACACACACACTTTCTACTTGTCAGTGGATGGGGCCAAATCAGTTCTCTTCTCCCTCCACACTGTCCTATCAGAAAAGCCATTAGAAATCATGAGGCCTTGTACAGACTAGCTGGTGAGGCAGAAAAAAACAGGCGGCCTCCAGGGGGTGACAGGGCAGCCTCCTGAACACCTGACAGCAGCCACTTATCCGCACTCTGAAAAGCGATCCACTACAGATCACTCTTCAGTGTTTGCCTAGTGTGGACCAAGCCTAACAAGTCATTGTAATGTCACCCATAGTCCTGTCCTTACAACATGGCCACTGGAAGCTGACACCTATACTGCAAAGGTTGTTGTCACAGGACAGGGGGACAAAGGCCATGCACTGTACAGACACTTCTACATCCTCCACGTCGCCTTCATTTCTACTGGGAAAAACACTGCGTGCCCATTGGCAGATGAGGACGGAGGAGGCGGTACAGGCTGCTCCGCCCCCTCAATCATTAAGCCGAAGCTCCACCTCCCACATGACATCACGTGTGATCTCCAAATCAGACTCCGCCTCCTATACACACATTTCCTGAAGATCGGTATCCCTTGAAGGGGGTGTGTCGGTAATTAGGGGGGGGGGCGAGGCCTGTCTGTGGAAAGTGAGGGGGCGGTAGTTGGGGTGTGTCTGTTCTATCCCCTCCTCCCCCTCGTAAGTGAATCAGTGCTTTATGTATTACAAGTAGTTGATGGCAGATGAGCGGCAATTGAATGGTTCGGTCTGCGCAGGCGCTCAGCTTCTGAGAAATTCTGTATCCGCTCCACACCCCCCTCCCGATCATAGAGATGTGTCGCTGTCACCGCACGGCCCGATCTTCCGCCGCCCATGAAATCCTCCGCCCCGTGTGTTCCGGATGATCGGCACTGCAGCTGCAGCGATCCGGAATGTCATGAGCTGCACATTCTCCTACCCGGGGAAGAGCTGTGTTATAATGAGGAAATGTGAGGCTGTGCGGCTCCCGGAGATGAACGGCTACAATATCCTAGCTGCAGAGCCATGGGCGGCCCTCCCTGAGGCCGCCTCCCATACGTATTCCACTGCGGTGCAGGACACTACAACTACACGTCTTATCTCCTCGGCGATCACTCGCAGAATGAAGGAGCGGCGCGGTTGCTAGGCGACGGGGACGCTATGTGCGTGCTTCGTGAGTGTCGTGTACGTGGTGGGCGGGGTCTGTGCTGGAGACCCGGAAGCCGTACACAGATACATTACTAAAACGAATCCTTTGGGTTCGCCGGCTCCATCTACTGGTCAATGTGCGGTATAGCATTCTGAAATACCTTCCTGAGATAAATTACCGCATTTTAGCCACTAGATGGAGATAATAAGCACAGGGATTGTATACACCAATGTGTTGGCCATTCAGGCAAAGAAAGCTTTCTAAATGTATTTATTTATTTCAGGCACTTCTACAGCGCTGTCAGTTTACGCAGTGCTTTACACATTGTCACATCAGTCCCTAACCCTCAAGGGGTGTACAATCTAAGGTCCCTAACTCACATTCATACACATACTAGGACCAATTTAGATAGGAGCTAATTCACCTACCAGCATGTCTTTGGAGTGTGGGAGGAAACCAGAGTACCTGGAGGAAACCCACGCATGCACAGGGAGAACATGCAAACTCCAGGCAGGAGGTGCAGTGGCTGGGATTCGAACCAACGACCCTAGTACTGCCAGGCGGAAGTGCTAACCATTTAGCTACTGTGCTGCCCGATAGATCCCATAGTGAGGGAGGATGGCGGCCCATAGAGATTCATTAGATTAGAGTCCATAGTATGGAAGGTGGGAGGGGAGGCTATGCACAGCGGTGGAACTACCAGGGTCGAACTTGTGACAGGGCCCTGGCATTCCACCACCGTGGGGGGCCCTGAGCTTCCCCCAGCATAAGCCAGCTTAGGCCCTCTCTGTGAAGCCCGGAGCCCATTGGTGGAACAAGTTCAGTCACTGCGCTCCGGTTACTTGCCTAACAGGGCACACCAGTGTGGGCACCCGGGATACCTGCCCTGCTTCTCTTGCAGAGTCCCCGCGGTCCCACACATGGCGATTTCCCCCTCTGTGGCAGTCTGCATGTCTCCCCGCCGACACCCTGCAGAGTGCACCCCTCACAGAACTCACGCTGGCTCCTCCTCCTCGGCTCTGATGTTCTCCTGTACAGACATGAGGAGCCGGGGAGGAACATTGAACTGGAAGAGCTACGCTGATGATCTTAGGTCTGTGTTTACTGCTGTATACAGAGGAGGGGGGAAGAGCAGCTGATAAGTATACATACCAGGCCCCTCATCCCTGCAGCACTGCCATCTTCCCCACCTCCCCTCTACTGGCTGCTGCAGGTGATCTGTCAGGATGGAGAGTGGGGAAGTGGCCAATACATGTGTCATTTACCAGCCTCTTCCTGGTCTTAATGAAAAGAGTCCCTGACCCATACTGATCACTGACAGTGTTCATTCATAACGAAGGCATAGTAAACTGTGTTTATTATGCTTTAGTTTGTGAATAAATGGGAAGCTCTGTACAGAGATATTTCTGTCCATTCATTCTGTGTAGCTGAGGCTGCGGAGGAGATTGAGGTCTGTGTCCTCAATCTCCTTTCTCTGGCTCAAAGGTGAGATGTCAGGGGTTTAGACCCCTAACATCTCACCAAAGCCACCTAACAAGGCTTCTAAAAAACTGTAAAAAAAAATACAATGGTAAAAAATAAAATAACAAAAATAAAAACCTATTGACGCCAGTGGTGGAACTACCAAGGGTCAAGGGTGCCCTTTGTGGTTTCTTGCACAGAGGCTAGAAGCTTCTACTTACAGCTCTGGCTCTGCACATAGGGATCTGTCAGCAGGCAGGCAAGGAAAGTCTCCTTCAGAATAGGCAATCATACACTCCTTACACTGGTGCCAGGATGAATATTGCTCTATTATTTCTCTATTTTCAAAACTCTTTAATGTCACTTTTTTCTTTTTTGTCTTTCCTTATGGTCAATACATGTGAGATGTGGTAATGACCTAACATACAAACATTATTACAGTAAAAACTTCTCATTTCCGATTGCCCAACGGATCAAATTCAAAATCCTAACACTGACGTACAAAGCTGTCCACCATACTGCCCCGAACTACATCACTGACCTAATATCCAAGTACCGCCCAGCACGCACACTCCGCTCCTCACAAGACCTCCTTCTCTCTAGTTCTCTGGTCTCCTCCTCCCATGCCCGCCTCCAGGACTTCTCCAGGGTGTCACCCATCCTCTGGAACTCCCTGCCCCAACCCATCAGATTATCACCTACTCTCCTCTCCTTTAGGCGCACCCTGAAAACCCATCTCTTCAGGGAAGCCTACCCCACCCCCTGCTAACTTGCCGACCTCCTCCACTCTTCCTACCACTCCATCCCCCACAGCTATCTCCTCCTGTGCCACCATCCCCTCCCTCCTAGATTGTAAGCTCCAAAGAGCAGGGCCCTCAATCCCCTCATGTTTTGCATTGTATTGGTATTGTTCTGTCACATGTTCTGTCCCTCTTTGTAATGTACAGCGCTGAGCGAACTATTGGCGCTTTATAAATACTGTATAATAATAATAATTTCTAACATACAGTTAGGGCTGCCAATGTCTAAACCCTACGCTGAGGGCCAAGTCACACCAGGATGTACATTTTGAATGCGTGCCTGTGCAGGACATTTATGACAGCCTATTTGTTTGTATGGGCTGCACATTATGGTGCAAAGAGGTAATCTACAGAGAGGGCTGATAAGACTACCGGAGATGAAGTTGTTAAAGCCCACAGGAAGTTATGAGCTCATTAAATAGCGGGCAGGATCATCAGGTATATTTTGCAATTACCAAACAGATTTGGAAAAATACCAAAAGTATTTTCAGTCACCAGGCATTCCTGTCCAAGGCTTGATTCACGTTACTGTGTGGTGTGAAACGCATGCAAAATCGTGCTAATTCCTGATACGCAAATGCTCTGCTCCTTATTGGTACCCCCATACATTGGCACATTATACAATGGTGTTCTCTCTCATAGAACTGGTCGGGATCGGTGAATGATTACATGCAGCGGAGAGACATATAGGATGGGGATAGCCTGAAGGGATCCTTTCCATTTATAATGGTTGTCCAGCATCTTTCCTCTGCTTGAGAGTCCTGGTGGATACACATCTCCCGACCATTATTCATGCCTTTATGACTCTTATTACCTGAAGGGTCCATATGTTCCGGTAAGAATCCTACCAGTACTTGGTGGTGGTGCACTTGTTTTATTTGAAGACACGTGGTGTTTGATTACACACTATCAGAATATTGGGACTTGATTATATGTTGATATTTTTTTTACACATTTTTCACTATTTATGTACTTATTTGTAAACAATGATGGTCTAGCGTGGCAATTTATTTATGTTTATCTGTACACAATTTATCTGATTTTTTGCCAACAGCATTTTTAAATCGGATTTTTCACTTTTTAAGCGACTTTTTTGCCATTTTTTTACCTTAAGCATGAGGGGGGGGGCAGCACACAGACGTTTTTTACCTTCATGCATAAAGGTAAAAACCTTCAGCCTTTAGAACCACTTTAACCACTTCCCGACCAGCCTCAGTACATATACTGCGTTAGGGCGGCACCGCTGTGCAAAATCACGTAAATATATGTGATTTCGCATTTTGGGTAGGGGGCGCGCGAGACGCAAGTGACCGCCCTACCCGTGCCACCAATCGCGGCCGCAGGTGTGAATCCGTGGGTCCCAGCCGGTGATTACCCACCGGAGCCCAGCAATTAGCGGCAAACACTGACAGGGAGCACGGCTTCATTGTTTTCAATGCAACTCTCAACCCTGTCAGTCTGAGCATCACTGAGCTCAGCCTTCCAGATCAGTTTGCTTACAGTTGAGCCCCCCTAGTGCAACACTCCCCTCGCACATTTTACCCTTTGATTGCCTTATAATGTTATCCCCTTCCTCCCCAGTGCCATTAGTACAGTGTCTGTTTTTTTTTTTTTTTTTGCACTGATCACGGTATTGGTGTCACTGGGGATGTCAGTGACCCCAAGTCAGTTCCCCCCAGTGTTAGAGTGTCCGCCGCAGTCCCTCCATAATTTGCTGATCACCGCCATTATTAGTATAGAAAAAAAATCCCAGTATCTATACCACCATTTGTAGACGCTATAACTTTCACGTAAACCAATTAATTTACACGTATTGGGATTTGTTTTTAGCAAAGACATGTCGCAGAATACATTTTTTACTGGACATGTTTTATAGCAAAATGTCCAAAATATTGTTTTTTTTTCTCAAAATTGGTCTTTTTTTTATAGCTCAAAAAACAGAGAAACGCACAGGCGATTGAATACCAACAAAACAAAACTCAATTCCTGAGGAAAAAAGGACGTAAACTTAATTTTGGAGCAGCGTTGCATGACTGCGCAATTGTCAGTTAAAGAAACACAGCGCAGTAACACAAACCATTTCTGTAACCACTTCCTGACTGCCCTATAGCAGAAATAGTGCTACAGGGCAGCACGGGTGCACAGAATCACATACTGTATATATATATATATATATATAAGTGATTTGCGCTCCCGTGGTTTTCACGCCCCTCCCAGATAGTGTCAGATTGCCTGTCAGTACACCAGTCATCACATTTAACCCCTTGATTGCCAGGAACACACTCATACACAATAAACCTCCATTGCTAATATAGGGTTTGAACAGATCAATATCATTGATCAGATCAGCACTAAACCAGTGCTCACATTAATATAGTGTCCCCAAAAACGCAGCATTAGTGAACTGGTGAGCACCAGCGGCCTAGTACATCCTGGTCTGTCACATACCAGCACTGCAGTATCACTTGGTGACGTTGCGAGTCACATAAGTGCAGTACAAGCAGGTGCGGTGGTGAGCACAAGTATTGTCCCGCAACCAAGAATTCACACACAGGCCTGTAGAGCCCCTAGTGTCCTTCTGGATGTGCTTGCAAATCCCGATTGACAGCCCACAAATTCTGCAGCACCTGTACTTCCCCCATTTACTGCCCAACCCGGAATTCAGGTGGAAACAGCAAATTTAACTACTCACACCGATTTTTTGGAGCCGTTTTTCACAGAAGATCTGTATGCATTAATTGTGGATCAAAGCATTTATATGCACAACAATTTAACGCCGCCAACTTAAATTCAAACCTCATCAGACCATTCGCATGGAAACGCAGTATGGTTTCCGAATTTACATTTTTTTTGGCCTAACCCTCAACATGGGCATTACTAAAAAAATGAATTGCGGTTGTATTGGTCCGCAGACCCGATTCATCACATGCCTGTGTTCTCTACTGCCATGGCCAGGCATAAAATGAGAGTATAATGTTTTATGCATTTCAATGACAATACACTCTGTCGTCCTCGGGTTGACCCTGAATTTGACCAGCTCCACAAAATTCGGACCCTCGTTAACCAAAAATTTGCAGATGTCTATACTCCCCAGCAAAAATTCTGGGTTGATGAGTCCCTCATTCATTTTTCTGGCAGCCTTGCATTCAAACAATTTCTGCCCAGCAAGCGTGCCAGATATGGGGTCAAGATATATAAGACCTGTGAGAGGGCAACAGGCTATACTTATAAGTTTCAGATTTACGAGGGAAAAGATAGTCATGTGGAGCCCCCCGGATGCCCAGACTACATGGGGAGTAGTGGCAAGATAGTGTGGGACTTGGTGTCATCCTTTTTCCATATGGGGTACCACTTATACGTGGACAATTTTTATTCAGGCGTGCCACTATTTAGACATTTGTACTATCTTGGAACTGGGGCATGTGGCACCGTGCAACCTGTGTGCCCACCATTAGAAATGGGCGGATGCAGGGCTGCATACAAAAAAAAAAGAACATAGCATATATACTGAACAAGGACCAGCGACGTACTGGTACATCACTGGACTTTGAATGGTTATACCAGGATGATGCCTACAGCTGCAGGCATCATACTGGTATCGTTTTTTTTTCAGCCGGCGATCGGCTTTCATGTAAAAGCAATCATAGTGGCTAATTAGCTGCAGGATTGCTTTTACAAGCAGCGGGAAATGATGCCTCACCCCCTCCCCCACTGCCTTCCAGGGCAGTCCTGTGCCATTGGGGGAACCTGAGAATGCAGTCGGTGTTTCTGCCAGCTGACCATAGAGCTGATTGGAGACCAGAATGGTGCCAATTATCTCTATAGTATAAGAAATCAGAAGCTACAAGCATTTCATCACTTCAGTTTCATGGGATATAAACAGCGCCATTTGTGAATTGGGAAAGCATCTGATCACACCGATCTTGGTTTGATTAGATAATGTAAGGGCAGAGGAGTTATCTGGAGTCTGATAGACTCCAGATTTCTCAAAAAAGAATATATGACAATGCCCATTGAAGTTATAGGGAATATTTGCATTCCATGTGATAGCATTAAAAGTGATTGAAAAAAAAATGAAAGGGACAGTGTAAAAATAAATTTAAAAAAAATCAAAATAACTTCAAAAAATAAAAATAAAGAAATAAATAAAAAGCACCCTCGCCCCCCCCCCCCCCCCCACGCGCGAGTGTTGACCTTGTGCCAGTATGTGAACAGCGGTTGCACCATGCATGTGAGGTATGGCCGTGAACGTCAGATCAAGGGCAGGAATTCTAACACTAGACCTCCTCTGTAAATCTAAAATGGTAGCTTGTAAAGGCTTTTAAAACATTGCCTATGGATATTAATAACATATGCAGTTTGTTGCCATTGCACAGGGCATGCGCAGTTTTAAAGCATGTCATGTTTGGTATCTATTTGCTTGGCATACCATCATCATCTTTTATATCTTACCAAATAATTGGCCAATATTTTGTGTTTTTGTACATTAAAAGTAAAAAAAAGTGTATTTTTTGTTTTTAAATTGCGTTTGAAAAATCACTGCACGAGTACTATGTGACATAAAAAATTGCAGCACCCACCATTTTATTCACTAGGGTGTTTGCTTTAAAAAAATAAATATAATGTTTGGGGGTTTAAATTAATTTCCTAGCAAAAAATACAGATTTTTTTTATTTGAACAAAACATGTCAGAAAAGGCTTGTTCTTCAGGTGGTTAGAAGAATGAGTGATGTGTGACATAAACTTCTAATGCTGGGCATAAAATGCCCCCCACCCACCCCCCAAAACGACCCCTTTTTGGAAAGTAGATACCCCAAACTATTTGCTGAGAGGCATGTTGAATGAATAGAAGAATTTATTTTTTTACCACAAGTTTTTGGAATAAAAGGTTTTTTTACACAAAATTGTAACAAATAATTTATTGCTCACACATGCCATGGGTATATGTGGAATTACTCCCCAAAACACATTCTGCTACTTCTCCTGAGTATGGGGGTACCACGTTTTGGCAGGTTTTTAACCACCTTCCACCCACCCTATAGTACAATGACGGGCGCAAGGTGGTTCTCTCGTTCTGAGAGGACGTCATATGACGTCCTACCATTCTCACTGCGCATGTGCGGCTCAGGGAGCGCGGAGCGCGGCGATGCCAGTGCACTGTGTCCAAGGGATCACGGAAAGAGCCGAAGATGTCGGCTCGGTCGTGATCAGCTGTGTCCAATCACAGTTGATCATATGTAAACAGGGAAAGGCCTGTTATCACGCTGACAGCTCGAGAGGAGAGGAGAGCCGGTAATCGGCTTTCCGCAGAGGGGACATGTACACTGATCATCAGGGCACGGATGATCAGTGTGCCCTGATGATCAGTGTGGCCCCAGAAGTGCCACCTGTCAGTGCTCATCAGTGCCACGTGCCCATCAGTGCCACGTGCCAGTGCCCATCAGTGCCACATATCAGTGCATACCAGTGCACATCAATGCCACATATCAGTGCCCATCTGAGCTGCCTTTCAATGTCACCCATCAGTGCCAGTCAGTGCCACCTATCAATGCCAATCAGTGCCACCTATCAGTGCTGCCTATCAGTGCCAGTCAGTGCTGCCTAACAGTGCGTCAGTGCCGCCTATCAGTGCCATATATCAGTGTCATGTATCAGTGCTGCCTTTCAGTGCCCATCAGTGATGCCTGTCAATGCCCATCAGTGCAACCTACCAGTGCCACCTATCAGTGTCCATCAGTGCAGCCTATCAGTGCCCATCACCGCAGCCTCATTAGCGCACATCAGTGAAGGAGAAAAATCACTTATTTACAAAATTGTATAACAAAAACTAAGAAAAAACTTTTTTTTCAAAATTTTCAGTGGTTTTTGGTTTGTTTAAGAAAAAATAAAAATCCCAGAGGTGATTAAATACCACCAAAAGAAAGCTCTGTCTCAAAAAAAATGAAATTTTTTTTATATGGGTACAGTGTTGCATGACCGCGCAATAGTCAAAGTGTGACAGCGCTGAAAGCTGGAAATTGGCCTGGGCAGGAAGGGGGTATAAGTGCCCTGTAGGCTAGTGGTTAAAGGGCTTTATTTTCTCATTACACTTGACTACCTATCACAGTTTCGGAGCACCAAACCCCCCCCCCCCCAAATGAACCTTTTTTGAAAGTAGACACCCCAAGGAATTTGATAAGAATTATGGTGAGTATCTTGTTTGTTGCCACAAGTTTTTGGAAAATGAAGACAAAAAAAATTTTTTTCTTTTTTATATTTCAAAACCTTGTGAGAAAAAATGAGATCTGCAAAATACTCAGCATGCCTCTTTTTATTTGTGAAATTTTGCAAATAAGTAATCTTTCTTCATCAATTTAGATCAAACTGTATTCCACTACATTTCTTTAGTGAAAATAACAGAAATCAGCATTTATTATTTAGTCTGTAAGAAAGTTTATAGTGTTCACAAACTATGATATATATAAATGAAAATCAATCAGTTCTGATGTACTGTCATCTCATTTCTTTCTGATTTACTAACATCTCAGCCCAAATGACCCCGTTTTTTTTCCCCATCATCATCACCAGTGCAGTACAAAGTCATCATATAACTGGTATAACTGATCAGAGACACTGACTAATGACAGTCTGTAAAAATTATACATATTTATTTTTTTACCACACTATGACCAGAGCAATATGTTACCACAGTAACATTGTACTACTCTGGGGAATTTTTTTAAATTGATTCTTTCAGTGTTTACTATTATGGTCAGCTGTGATTGGCCACAACGAATCACAAGGTACAGCTGGTCTGTGGTTGGCACTGTCTATACTATGATTCTAGGGCCATCCACTATATTTGACTCTAAACTGGTTATCCGTAAAGGCTTGTCAAGTGTTGCCTGTGGACAATTTGTCGTCATTTCAGAGACGTGGACAATTTTCAATGTTGACATATTTGGTATCCATTTACTTGACAAAACATCACCTTCTATATTTTAGAAAAAAAATTGGTATTCTATTGTGTTTGTTTTCTAAAATTAATGTAATTGTATTTAGTTCCAATAAATTTGTTTTAAAATCGGTTGTGCATATATCGTGTGAAATGGGTGTGGCAATGTTGTACTAACAGTGGGAGGGGCTTAACATTTGACCTTACTCACTGTGTACACAGTAACATATGCCACAGTCCTTGTATCCCAAAAACACAAGTGGGAGACTAGCAGACACATACAATTCTCAGCACACTGATTTGTCAAATATGAAACTCTACTCTTACATATGCTTTTCTGCACACAGCCTACCTTGATGAAGAACTTCTAGATTGTAAGCTCGAAAGAGCAGGGCCCTCGATCCCCTCATGTTTTGCATTGTATTGGTATTGTTCTGTCACATGTTCTGTCCCCCTTTGTAATGTACAGCGCTGAGTGAACTATTGGCGCTTTATAAATACTGTATAATAATAATAATTAACAGTGACCACTGAGCAACCAGCATCTGTTGTACATAAAGCATAAACATTGCGGTGGTCAGGAGTATGTCACATGCAGCCTAGTATATGGAGTCTTCTTTACGCAGAACTCTACTGGTGGCAGCAAATGCCTGTGACATGGTGGCCAAAGGTCTCTCACCACACCGACGCTGCAGATGTCCTCCTGATGGCGATCAATCTCACATACTTTGTCATAGCCATGTGAAGGGTAGCCAGCAATGCTCTGGGCCTGTAGGGTGGATGGAGGAGGAAGAGCAGGCCACACTATCCCTATAGCACAGTGGAGGGCTGAGGGCCTAACTCCATATTACAGTGACTTTCAATAGTCTCTCTGAGCCAAGCTGGTCCAAATGAACGGTTTTCTTTACTAAAAGATGTGAGCGCTGTTAGCGTTGTAGAAACTGTATGCAACCTACGCTACATCAAGTATACAGTGCCATGTTCTTGTGGCAGGATAGGGATTTCCCGTCCCACGCCTGGAACAAAATGAAGCCAGGGTGAGCGCTGCTCAGCCATTCACAGAAGTCTTGAGTTTTATCAATTAATACAAGGCTTCCTCTGATTGGCCGAGGAGGAGATCATGACAATATCTGCCCGCCTCAGTCAGAGAAAGTCTTGTATTGGTTGATAAAATGCAAGGCTTCCTGTGAATGGCTGTCCCCAGGTTCTGCTACTGCTTCCAGTGCTTTGTGTTTTCCCTGAACAGATCCCCCCAGACACACTCCTTATGTATTACCCAGACTTGTACATAGCGCCCTCTGCTGCCGTTCTCTCTCCCCACACAACTTCTCCCCAGTCCCTGCTGGCTCTCTGTGGACTCCTGCCAGCATTCTCTACCACCCGTGGGTGCCATCAATAACCTCCACTTTCTCTAACTGCTCCCCCCCCCTCACACACACACTTTCTACTTGTCAGTGGATGGGACCAAATCAGTTCTCCTCTCCCTCCACACTGTCCTATCAGCAAAGCCACCATTAGAAATCATGGGGCCTAGTACAGACTAGCTGGTGAGATCCCTTCCTGGGCACCCAGAGGAGAATGATGAACGCTGGATCACTGACAGGCACAGGTAAGGGTTTAAAGGGGGAGGGGGCATAGTTAATGGGGTACGTTTTAACCTTCATGCAGGGAATTCATTAAGATAATAACAGAGGCCTTAGAACCACTTCAATACCTCTTTCACATGAGTGGTCAAGGGTGGGTGGGGCTGTAAAAACAGGCAGCTGAGCCCCAGTTTCAATGCCCCCCCCCAGCCACCCACCTAATGTCTACAATACAGCTGGAAGAGGCTGTTCACATGCCATGACCACAATGCTTTGCGTCATGACCAAGAAAATTTAATGCAACATGTCAAGCTGACCATCAAACTCGGCCATTCAAGTCAATGGAGAACCACAACTGCAAGCCAAACACTTGGCTGGAGGTTGCAGCGCATCACCATTATAAACCATTAAACATTGATATCAGCTTTATAAACTGCCATTTGGCAGAAAAATAACAGGCCTCCAGGGGGTGACAGGACAGCCTCCTGAACACCTGATAGCAGTCTCTTATCTGCACTCTGAAAAGCGATCCACTACAGATCAGTCCGGGACCCAGTGTTTTGACAGCTGCGGCCAAAAATGGCGGCGCAGGTACGTGATTTTGTGCACCCGTGCCGCCCTGTAGTAGTATTTCTGCTATAGTCAGGAAGCGGTTAATGGAGCTTTATAAATGTTCTCTGGTTTCATCACTGCGTAATGGAGAGATCAGTTGTGGTTGAAGACTATAAGCCCCTGTGCAATGTGGATTTCCTACAACTACTTGCAAACAGGCACTAAAATTAAATGTATTATAACATTTGGCCTGGCCATATATAATGTGACCTTTGCATGTTACTCTTTTAGCCATATCTATTTTTTAAGCCTAGTTGACAACCTGTGTCCCGGTTTACCTTTCTCAGTGTCAAACACAATGTTATTCTATCCCCATCTCTGGCAGCTGATGGCAGATGAGTATGGAATCACAGTGACTCCTCTATAGAAGGTGAATATATGAATGGGAGATCATGGAAAGTTCTACAAAAGGCGGAATGAGGTAACAAAATTATTCTAAATAAATATATTTATTATGCATTATCTTACTTAGATAAAACACAATTAAAACAAACTTCTGTCTATTCAGCGAGCTTCTTTTTAGCTACAGTAGCTGCTGTACTTCAATGACCAAGTCCACTTAAAAAAAATAAATAAATGCACATTTTTTTGCAGAAAAAAATGTGCATTTTAATTTTTTTTTCACAGGAGCTTGCAACGTATTACACCTGCAATCAGTGGATTATGGGTACAACATCAGGCTCTTGCAGACTCTTCCTCCAGCTCTCCAGCTTACAGAAGTACAGGCTTTCAGCTGAGAGCTGGAAGAAGTGTAAATGGATTATAAGTACTCATTTTCCGTTGAGGCCTCTGTGATTGATGTGGCTGTGTGGGAAAAGTTCCACACAGCTGCACCAATTTCAAAAGTTATTGTGGCTGCAGGGGAGGAGAAAGGTCTATTTGCACCATGTTACATATTACACCCTAAATACAAGTGTAACATTCAACATGGTGCAAAAGATGAAGTAATGCAAGCCATAGACGGGTCGTTTATCAGCCGATTTTTTGTCCGCACGAAAAATCGGCCGATATTCACGCCGTCAGTGGGGCCCGCCCGTCGGCCGTTTTTTCGTGGATCTTCTCGTTTACTGTTATCGGTCATGCTGGAAACTCCACGAAAAGCGTCTATTTTTCGTGGATGATGGTGGCAGCATCGGCAACGGCACCAACCAATTTTTTCATTTGTCGGCCGACAAACGGCCCGTCTATGGCCAGCCTTAGCTTTTAAACAAATGTTTATATACAGTATTTATATAGATATGCTGTATATTGTATATCTTACCATTTTCTAACAATTCTTTCTAGAAGATATAAAAAGGGTTGTGGCTGTTTGTGGAGCAGGCTTTGTTAAGGAAGAGGTTCATTTACATTGAAGAATCCTTTTTTATACATTTTTCTGTTTACTCACATGCACTAGTATTTTTATGTTGTGCTCGGATTTCTCTTTTCTTTAGATGAGCAGAGAGGTTACAGGGTTTAGAGCTCACCTGTTGGACAGATATATGAACAATGGTAACTGATTTCAGGGCTGCAGTGCAGGTACCTAGTGGTGCCTACACATACTCAGATGTTCTATCAATCTGAAGATCCTAAGGCACTCTGTAGTATGAAAATTTGAACACTTTCTAAGCTGACTGGCCCCATTCAACATCTTCCTATTGGCTAATACATTATCAGACCATAGTGTTGGCCCACTAACAAAGTGCAGGAGGAAGGAGGGGGCAAGTCATTCCTGACACTGTTAGGAACACTACAATTTGATTATTAAGTGTTCTGGGTCTTTAACAAGTAATCTAAGGTCTGAACAGGCGCACCAAAGTAAGTGCATCGTAGTGTAACAGTCTATATTTCTGACGTGTGCTTTGTACTGCTGTGTACTAAACTTGGGCTAGCCATACAGCCAGCTGTGTCTTTGTATTGTGAGAGTGAGACTCCTCTACCGGCAGAATACACTGATCAGTACTGCACCTCATTGGATGCATGTGCTGACTGAATGCTGGTTTTCCAGCGGGACTGTTTAACAGACGCTGGTCTAACAATTGGCTTCTATTGAAGAAAACACATGCTAGCTGGAAATTGACCAAAACCTTCTTTGACTTCCTGTAGAAAACTGAATACGGAACGTTGTATCTAAGTACTTTTACCCCAATTTGATGTGTTTTTTTTTTACAGAAATGTATGTGTCTTCACATGCATCTAGATTATTTACAGCGACAATACACTCTGTTGTAAAAATTAAAGAAAATCTACTCCTGTATGTATTCTTATCTCAAAGGTCTCTTCTATTGCTCTCTGCCTCCTCCAAATTCCCTATTTTTGCTGTTATGATCTGAATTCCTATTAGAGGGTGGCTACATTCATTCTGCATGGTCCCACCGTATGTAGGAACATAGCCACCTTCTCTTGCTCGCCTCCAAGATGGACTGTAGACTATGGGTTGTGTGCATAGTGCAGTGTACATGACTGAAACCAACATGCACTGCTCGTTTCAGACAAATGGTAGTGTGAGGGAAAGAAGAAAGGTTCAGCTTGTAGTTCTAAATGAACTACCAAGGCACTATTAAGCGCTGTGGTAGTTCATTCATTCTTCCTGTCAGAGAGAAACTGCCTGTCTGTATGATGTACGGGCAGACAACTCACACTGACAGTCTGCAGGAGTCCTGCATGCCACCATACTGATTGCTGGTGCAATGCTTTCCAGGCTCCCCCAAAAAAATAATAGTGAAAAAATGTGCATTTATTTTTAGTGTTTCTAAAAGCTCAAGGTGTGAAGCAGCCCCCCCCCCCCCTCATACTTACCCCAATACTTACCTGAGCCCCATCGCAATCCAGCAATGTGCAAAAGAGCTCTCAGGGACTCTCCCTCCTCGCCGTTGGCTCCCGCTGCTATCAGTCACAGCCAGTGAGCCAATGAGGAAAGAGAAGGGGCAGGGCCGAGCCATAGCTCTGTGTGTGAATGGCACTACAATAGCAGTTGTGTGCCACAGAGCTGTTTTAAATCTTTGTCCTAGCATGTGTTTGGGACGGAATCACTAGCTGTCTGTGATAGGCAGAGTTCAGGTCCATATATCTAAAACAAATCAGCCCCCTGTTGTAGTCTGAAAAATAGAAAGTCTCCAGCACTCCAGAATATAGATTTTTACAGTTCATTGTGAACACATAGGGGTCTAGTTATATAACATGCAATACATAAATGTCAGAATCATTCTTGCACACTGCACGCCTGTTATCTTCAATCTTTAGCTTCATCTGGTGGCCAAAATGCAGAATCATGTTACATGTTACACACATATTCTTTTCTCCCCACTAGCTGTCTCAATTTAAAGAAAATGAGTTCTGTGAATGGGAAAACTAAAGTCCCTTTGCGGCTGTCGTCTTGCAATTCTCAATGAACTACCACTCCGCTGTTGAGCGCTGTGTTAGTTCATTATTTCTTTATTTTCAATGTAAAACTGTCTGCTTGTACGAGGTATGAACAGACAGATCACACTGACAGTCTGCAGAGGGCCTGCAGGGCACCAGTGATCTGCTGATTGGCGGTGCAATGCTTCCCAGGCTCCTAAAACAAAAAACTAGTAAATGTGCATTCTTTTTACCTGCAAAACCTTTAATCCCTTACAAAAATTACATTCACGTTTTGTTCAGTGTGCAAATGCTTCTGACATTCTTGAGACAAATGTTTTATAAATAGATCCCATAATGTCACACAGATCATTTAACCATTGTGTTACACTAAGGAGGGGAACCCTGCGCGGTCTTGAAACACTGATTAAACAACCTTTGTGACATGATAGGGTTGATTTACTAAAGGCCCCTAGGCTGTTCACTTTGCAGGGGAATTGTCCCTTAGGTTGGTGAATGAGGTGAAGCTCTGCCGACTTCCACCATCCAATCATATGTGGGCAAAATTCCTTTTTTTTCTTTTGCAATGTAAAATTTTGACAGATTCACGAAGATAAGAAAAATTAAATTTCACTTGCAAAGTGAACAGCCTATTTGCTTTATGTAAATGAACCCCTATGTGTTCACAATAAAGTGTGGAACACTATACTTTGGAGTGCTTGTGACTTCCCAACTTCATGACTTGGTATTTACACAGTGGCCCTGATTCACTAAGATGTGAGTGTATTAGCAGAGACTGACCATTCAGGCAGACTCCGGTCAAACAATCAGTCGTCTGACCAGCGTCTAGCAAGCTCATTAACGAGCGTCTACTTTGCCATTAGTGCATTTGGTATCCTGTCTGGCACATTTTTAGGTGCAATACCGGATATATTCGCTAGATGGCGCACAAGCACAGGCTTTATTAACATTGGCGTTTTTTCTGATAGCAAAAGAGAATTTTTAGAATGTAATAAATAGTACAGCTGTATTAGAATTTTCTATTTTTTTTTTTGCTGTTTCTCCAAAATGATCAGGAAAGTAATGCATTTACTAACGAATGTCATACATTCTATTTTCAAATGTTAAACATTTTCACACTTATATCTCAAATAATTTATATACTTCTAATTTCCCAATATAGTTATATATCTTCATTCTCTTTAATCACATAACTATTCTATGTTAAAGACAAGTGCAGCGCTATAAATGCATGTGATCAATAATGAACGCATGTAAAAACCAAAAAGTGCAAAGAATTGCAATAATGATGTAAACTGGTAAATCGTGCTAAAATAAGTTCATAGAATCATTCCTGAATAATGGAATGTCCTTCGTGTGAGAGTACCAACTCAGAGAGTGCCTATGAATGGCACGTGTGGTCTCTCCGTGACGGACAGTAGTGCATGAACTCGTGAAAGGTAAACCACCCTTGGGACTGGTCTACACTCACCAGAACAAAAGTATTAATGTGCATGGGTTATACACATCGCACATCTGGGGGTGCAGCGGTATGCTGGCAGTTATGGGTTAGTCATCCAGCTCAATCCATCCATCAGGGTGGGTGCCCAAATGGTCCTGGGGAGGAATTAGCTCAGCCACAGGAGCCAGAAAGGTGCTCAATAGTGTAGTACACTGTCACAGGGGTGGATGACCTTTCACGAGTTCATGCACTACTGTTCGTGGTTATATTTATCTTATGTAATACCATTTTACTAGTCTATATCATTTGACCAGCGATCGCTCTATCATTTTTAAACAATGTAACTATTCTACATTATAACTCAAACTGTCTCCCACAGTGGTTTAGTGGTTAGAGCTCAGAACTTACAGCACTTGGGTCATGGGTTCTAATCCCAGTCTCGGCGACATCCCAAAAAAATGGAGATCAATTTTCTGGGTTGTGGCAGGAATATTGATCAATCAATTATGATTTTGCCTAATGACTAGAAAGTGGATGAATGTTACTTGCGTACTGTTCTTCTGCCAATTAGGTCATGTGCAAGTTTCATGCCGTGTATATTTCATTGTAACTTTTTTCTCTTTTAAATCTGTCTCCTTATACAACTTTACCCCCTCCCCCACCCCATCATCACCTGTCCCATATGCAAATCTGTGGATCACCGCCCCACTCTTTAACTATTTACTGATCAAGTGAATGTGTCTCATTTTCTATCAGCTACAGCTCAGATCTCACATTATTATACAATTGCTGATTGTATCTCACCACTAGTCTGATTGAATTCACAATTCCTGGTCAGTCCTGTTCCTTGACCTCTAATAACCTTTAGGGCCAGTTCACACTACATGTGTTTCAGTTGCTTTTTCAGCATCACAAACGCACAGAAAGAAGGTTATATGGTTGTCAATGTCATAGTTCACATCAGCGCTTGCATTTTCAATGCATTGCAGGTGCTGTAAACAAAGTTGACCACTCTGCATTGTTTCTGCACAGAACTGTACTGGAACACATTGAAACGTCCTTGAATGTACTAAAACGCACATGTCTCTAACTACATTGAATACAAAGAAAATAGAAAAAAATAAGTGGAAGGGATACAAAAATGCAATGTAAACATGTCCAAAACTCATCCAAAATGTACTGGAACACACTAAACATGCATGCCAAAAGGGCATGAAAAAAACCCATCAGGAACACATCTAGACTGTTTCTATAGTGTGAACGGGCCCTTAGGACTTGTTCACACCATTGGTGGTGCAGAAACGCATGCAAGAACACACATTTTCCAGCACAGCAAAGAAATGCAATGCCCTATGTAGATGTGCGCAGGTACCATGATGAAAACGTTGTTGCACCTACACACGTCTATTAAAAACAGCCCCATTCACAGCCACAAATACGCATGGCACCACACTACTGTGCGGTTAGGTGCGACACACTTGGAAAATAACATAAAAATAAGCCAACATGGCTAAAACATATCTTGAAAATATGGGGACTCTGATATCTGGCGACAGTCCGTTCACAAACGAGAAGCAATTCTGCACCCCTAAAACCAACATAGAGGAAAGGGATGGTCAAATTGCTGTGCTGCTTCCAAACCACCTCTGGCATGCCAGGGTCATTATGCAGGTCCTCGATGCCAGTTCTTGCCTGCGGCCACAAAATATCCACTGGCCACAAGTGAAGGTGAGTGGAGGACGTGAAGGTGGATTTCTACCAGCTTCAACCGCAAGCAGTACCACTCCTGAAAAATGAGAGCAAATAATCATTGACACGTCATCATGACAGTCAATTCTCAGTGCAGGCTATCTAGAGTGTCTTTCCTTTTTAACCATTTCAAGAGTTCAAGGAAACATTCTTGGAGCATCTACTGTGTTTGGAAAGGCCAAAGGTCCCCCCCTCCCCCAGGCACACTGATGCTTATGCAGGCCATAGACGGGGAGAAAAACAGCCGATTTTTCTTTTAAAAAATGAAAAATCGGTTGTTCAAGCGGCCGACGTTACCAGCAATGGTAAAAAAAAATCGGCCGATTTTCATCCCGTCTACAGCAGGCAAAAAGTGTCCCTGCAGAGAGCTCCGCTATTTCTTTGACAGTTCTTTGACATTTATAGCGGTTGCAACAATGTATTTGTATCCATTTCGGATACAGATGTTTTTATTCGGAAACAAATAGATACAATGTTGCAACCGCTGTAAATGTCAAGGAACTGTCAAAGAAATAGCGGAGCTCTCTGCAGGGACACTTTTTGCCATACTGGAATTCCTCTCATTTTTCATCCTTCTTATTCCTCTTCTTCTTCTTCTTCATCATCATCCTCTTCTTCTTCATCATCATCCTCTTCTTCTTCATCATCATCATCCTCTTCTTCGTCATCCTCTTCTTCTTCATCATCTTCATCATCATCATCATCATCATCATCCTCTTCTTCATCATCATCCTCTTCTTCCTCTTCATCATCTTCTTCTTCATCATCATCCTCTTCTTCCTCTTCATCATCATCCTCTTCTTCTTCATCATCTTCTTCTTCTTCATCATCATCATCCTCTGCATCATCATCCTCTTCTTCATCATCATCATCTTCTTCTTCTTCTTCTTCTTCATCATCATCCTCTTCTTCATCATCCTCATCTTCTTCTTCATCTTCATCATCATCATCATCCTCTTCTTCTTCATCATCATCCTCTTCTTCCTCTTCATCATCTTCTTCTTCATCATCATCATCCTCTTCATCATCATCCTCTTCTTCATCATCTCCATCATCATCATCCTCTTCTTTTTCTTCTTTTTGTCTTCCTTTTGCAGGTCACTGCTCGTGCAGATTTTTTATTGCCCATCATTGCCGCGAAAATCGGCCGATCGGCAAATTCGGCCGTTTTTTTTCCAACTTTACCGAAAAAAAAAATCTGCCAAAATATCGAAAAACGGCCGAACAAATAGCCCACTAACGATCCGAAAATCGGCCGATTTTATTTTCGGCCGAAAAATCGGCCGATTTTCGACCCATCTATGGCCTGCATAAGATATGGTGTGGCCCTAGGGTCAATGTGTGTTTAGAATACTTCCAAAATGCACATACAAAAACACTCCATCCAAATGCATGTTCCATTTCTATAGCATGTTAAACAGAAGAAAAATGCACTTACATAATGTTAACATGCCAAGTAAAAGTAGACAAAATCCACATCCTTTTATTCTGGCTTCACATACATGCATTGTGGTCTAACACCGCACTCCTGGGCAAATCACATGCAATTTGTGTGCGTTGCAATTAGAGACAAACATTTTGCACACCTCAAATTGCACCGCATCCGGGCCAAAAATGTGCAGGACCCTTTTTCAGGGTATGCACATGGGGGTGAATAGGCATGCCATCCAATTTGGCAAATCGCAATACGCTTTGTGTACCAATATTGGTGTGTTGGTAACTTCACCTAGAAAGCCGCAGCAGGTGGCATGAAGGGGTTGCGGTTGTGATGCGGTGCAGCGCTTGCACAGAAAACACTGCAAATTTCACATCGCATCTGTGTGACACCAGAATGTGCCAATATGTGGCTTGACAAAGCACAGTGGTCAGTGCAGATTATTTTCAATCCATGTTTTTTTACACTTTTCATTCACTGGTTTAACTCAGGTGATCGTTAATCACAATTATCTCCGGAGATCACATGCAGCCCCTCAACCATCTACACATATCTCTGGAAATCTATACAGATCTCCTTGAAAAAATGTCTCCTCTCTTCTTCGGAAAACAATTGTCCTCCACCTCATAAACAGGGGGACAGAGAAGACTTCTCCTTGTAACTAAAATCAGATGAATTATCTGTGCTTAATAAACATATACCAATACTGCAAATGCATTGTACTGTCCAAGGCATTGCACACGAACGCATTGCACACTAGAAATGTCAAATGCGTTAGTGTGTACAGTGCATGAGTGTAAAATGCTTTAGTGCACACTGCAGTGTACAACGCATTGCACCCTGTAATACACTGTACAATGTAATACCGTGTACACCCACACATTGTAGACTGTAATGCACTGTACTCTGTCATGCAGGATGGAGCAACGCATTGCACACTGTGATACCGTGTACACCCACACATTGTAGACTAATGCACTGTACACTGTCATGCAGGATGGAGCAACGCATTGCACACTGTGATACCGTGTACACCCACACATTGTAGACTGTAATGCACTGTACACTGTCATGCAGGCTGGAGCTACGCATTGCACACTGTGATACGCTGTCCACTGTCATGCAGAATCCAGCAACGCATTGCACACTGTAATACCATGTACACCAACACATTGTAGAATGTAATGCATTATACGCAGTATACATGTCCAGATATTCAAAGATTAGCCATGAAGGCCTAGCTGGTTACCTATTTGGCGACCGCAGATAGCCGAATAACGCTACACTGCATCCAGGAAGCTCTGGGAGGGTGTCATATGACATCCTGGCAGAACGCGCTCTCCGTGATTGCTGTGTCCTAAGGACACAGCTGATCACGTGATGTGGTAAAGACCAATCACAGCGGCTTTTTACCATGTGATCAGCCATGTCCAATGACACGCTGATCACCGGGAAATGCATTTGCCGGGTCTTGGCTGCACTTTCATCACGCTGTCAGAATGTGTGGAAAGTACTGCCGAGAACCAGCAGTTATCAAAGCAGGGGTCGGCCCCGATGATCAGTGCCCACCAGTGCCACCCAACAGTTCCGCCCACCTGTGGCCAGCAGTGCCACCCACCAGTGCTGCCTCATCAACGCACATCAGTGTTGCTAAATTACCAGTTTACCAAATGTTATAATATAAACAGCCTTTTATTCATTATGAGCTATTTTGTGGTTTATTGAGCAAAAAGTAAAACTCACAGCAGCAAGTCAATACCACCCAAAGAAAGCTCTATTTGTCTGAAAAAACTGATACAAATTTAAGATGGGTACAATGTGGCATGATCGCACAATTGTCATTCAAAGGGTAACAGTGCAGAAAGATGAAAATTGGCCAGGACAGGAAGGGGGTATGAGTACCCAGTAGGCAAGTGGTTAATATCATTGACCCATCAATACCCAGGAGCTAATGTACAGATAAGTAGCATGTGCACCAAGTGAGATTCTGCTAGGCCCCACCCAAAAAATTGTAATTACCTGTCCCTCACATGTTATAAACATATTTGCAATGGCCACAGTTACTTTACATATAAGGATCATCTCCTCAGTTGAGAACTGTGCTCTCGCCATGTCCAAATGCCAATAAAGTTATCAAAATTTTCAACCAACACAAAACCTCCAACCACTTCTCATCCACTTACACTCCCCACAACCACTTCCGGGTGCGCGCGCACGTGATGACGGACTTCCAGGAGGATAGCTGCTCGTGCGCCATGGGGGGACACCTGTTTGGCGTTTATTTATGCACGATCGCTCATTTCTATGCACGATCGCTCATTTCTATGCACGGCTATGATAGCTTTCGCGAATGTGTGTTTCTTAGTGATTTTTTTTTTTTAAACCTTGGCTAATATATATTTGTTGCCAAAGGCCAAAAATCAACATACAGTGTGGACTATTTTATTACTGTAAATCAAATTGTAGAAAACCTGTAGCTGGCTGCACAGTGAATGTGACATATTCATTAGTACATAACAATATTGTGGTGCAAGCGGGTTTTTTTTTTTTTTTGGTTTTGAAAAAGCCAGTTTGCACACACTTGCATATTCACGCAATTACAAGCTACATTTGAGCAGATTATATAAGTATACAAAGTAACTATTAAGGTTGTTCATATATTGAACATAAAATAAACACAAAAACATCGGTGAAACATTTATTGATCAAATATATCTTCATTTATTTGGTCAGCAGGAACAAGTAGGTACAGTCAATATCTTGGTGAGTCACAAAAATAGGATTGATGTGGCAAAAATAAAACACTCCTGCTCATAAGAGCTTACAATCTAAAGATACTTCTAATGAACTGTGTGTGCTCAGGTTATAGCAGGAAACAAAGGGGACGATGAATCAAGTAACATTTTCGTGCACATAAGGTTTACTTACACAATCATTTAGTATAAAGAGCCATTCACAAAAAAAGTCTACAGATCAAAATATCAAGAAAACAAAGCATGTGAAAAACCCCTCCCACCTCTACAAATCCCCTCCCACCTCTACAAATCCCCTCCCACCTCTATAAACCCCCTACACATACATTTGTCAGCAGGTTTGTAAGAAAAATGCATTGGAGTCTAAAGCAAGCAAAATTAAAACAAAAGCAGATTTTAAACAAAACGATTGACACGCGTGAGGCTTTCAATGCAAAGAGAAAAAACACAATCCTTGTGCAATAACACACAAACACACTTTACAAGGCCAAAAATATGCAGACATTTCCAGCCCACTTCCAAACACAGCCTGAGTGGTGTCTGGGGCAATTCAGCACAAAATCTCTTCCTCCCCCCAACCACTACAAGCAAGGACTTAGTCACAAACCACCCGGCCTAGTAACAGGCCAAATCACTCCCTACTGCACATCTTTATATAAGCTAGGTTGTATTTGGAGCACGCCAAACAAGGCCCCACACCCAATGAAGCCACACCCACCACTGACCTTAGTTTGGTCAGTGAAAGTGTTTTCACCTGATGAATCCGCTTCCTACCTGAATTAACCCTTGGTATACAGGCCCCACAAATCAGAAAGATATATACAGTGAAATGTACGTGTGCAGCATACAACAGAACATTGAGCAGGGATGTGAAAGGGAACCCCAATTGGAACCTTTATTGCTACTATGGTCACAATTCCCTCCAGATTCTCGCATGAGTTAAGACAGTCACATGACCACATCTTGTATGCAATACTGAAAATGACAAATCGATTTGACTAGTATGGTGAATTTCCCATCAATTGGTAAAACACTCCAGAAATCAAACATCACCAAACATTACACTCTGGGCAAAGCTGATTTACAAATCATGCAACTTACAGTAAAGTTGACCATTTCAATGCAATTTTCAAGACATCTGACACAGATCTCTATGCAAATTGCCACTAAAGTAGTACATGTACTACTATAGAAATCAGTGTTTGAAACGCACCCATGTGGTCACTCTAATAGCAGACAATAGGGTGCGACTTTGCAGACGATTTACAACTTGCATGTTGTGCAAATCACATGCCAAGTCCCACTCAATGAGCACGCTATTGGAGCGTTCATATTGTTGTGGTTCAAACTTGGTAGGAGCCGCAAGTATTAATAGAGTAATGAATACACTACTTTTCATGCAATTTGCTGAGAGATCGATGTCGAATGTCTTGCAAATTGCACTTGAAATCACCATGTACCCCGACTTTGAAATCATGCAACTTCTATGCAAGTCACATGATGTGACTGTGGTGTCAATAACACCACTTAGAAATCTGCTTTAATGTGACCGGGTAGCCCCCAGTAACATTGTTTGCGATTGCCATGCAATTGGCATGACAGGCGACTTGCAAATCGTAGACCAAGTCGCACCCTATTGGCCACTGTAGGCTCTGTTCACATCCAATTGGATTGTGAACTCGTGCAACTTCACTGTAAGTTGGACAATTGCCGCATCGGATTAGATGTGACAGTGGTGTTGGCCCCCAGTAACATTGGGTGCAATTTGCCATGCAAAGAGCAAGCTGCTGGCCATGCCAATCACATGACAAGTCACATCCAGGGTGTGCAATTTCAGGTGCGATTTGTGCATTGACATCGTACCTGATATTGGATATAATGAATGTGAGTGTATTAACATACACCATTTGTTGCAGCGAGAGTTCAAAGGTATTTGAGAATTGTGGCCATTTATTAGCAATTTAACATCTAGACTCAAATAGAAATCGCAATGCTACACACAATTGAAAACACAACTAGTTAGTAATTCTCTAGAAAACACAGTAAAATTGGCAACTTAAAGAGTAATTTTCAATTGCATATAGTGTGAGCGAAGTAGGAAAATCAACAAAGGAAATAAATCTTTGAAGGCGTGCGGTACCTGCCTGCTGGGATAAGGGTCTGCTATGCATTTGGGGGAAAAATGCACGCCAGGATTTGTGACAAGTTTGATGTGTGGATTCACCAACCAAGTCTTTTCTCTCTCGTTCACTCTTCTGAATGTCTCTCTTTATCACTCTTCAGTATGTATCTCTTGCTCACTCTTCTTTGTCTCACTGGCTCGCTCTTCTCTCTCACTCACTCTTCTGAATGTCTCTCTTTATCACTCTTCATATGTATCTCTCGCTCACTCTTCTTCGTCTCACTCTTCTCTCTCTCTGTCAGCTCTTTGCTTGCCAAATCCTTCACAAAAGTGGGTGGAGTGTAAACCATCATTATCAAATCTATTAGTGATTCAGGCCCTTATCTTATCCCATTGTATGACATTCACATAAGGTGCAGCTTTGAAGGTGTTTCAACAGACAAGGCCTCATTCTAATTCACATTTTAGGGATCATTTAGACAGAAAGCAAAGATGTTGCCAGAACATGTATGTGAAGACAGCCACACACGGAGATCATGCTACTTCCTCACCGGGGTTGGGATTCAAACCTACAACCCTAGAGTTATGAGGCAGTAGTGCTAACCACTAATCCACGGAGCTACATTGCTAACCCAGCCTTTATTTCTGTGCTGTGAATCAATCCTAGGTCCCTGGGCAAGGTCAGTATAACTAGCCAGATATCTCCAATGTGACACAAATGTTGTGCTATGTTGCCAATTCAGATGTATGTTGGTTCTATGTATCCCAATACAAAGGATTGCAATACTAATACAGGCGTACCTCGGTTTACCAACGCCTCAGGGAACGTCATATTTGGGGTACAAATGTCAAACCATTTCAGTTAATTGGTCTGTTTACAAATGTTTGAATAATTTGGTATGGGCATGTGGCCTGGTATGGTTCAGGAGGGGGGGGGGGGGCGCTCGCTCGCCGTCCCCCCCCCTTTCTTGACCTGCCGGGCTGCATGCTCGGATAAGTATGTGTTATGGATTTAGGGGGGTACCCCATGCTGTTTTTTATTTAATTTCAGCGTGGAGTTACCCCTTAACATCCATACGAGACCCGAAGGGCTTAGTATGGATGGGAGGGGGGACCCCACGCCAGTTATTTAAAGAACTGTTTATAAATCACTGCAATACTTTGACATTCAACTGTCACTGGGGGCCCCCTTTAACAAGGGGGCCCCCAGATCCCGGTCCCCCCCCCCTACGTGAATGATTCTGCGGTACACGGTCCGCAGACTCATTCACAAAAAAACTAAGTGTGGTGTAAAAAAAACACAGTACAGGGTCTTTGACAAGTCCTTTATTAAAACAATGTCCCCCGAAGTAGATCCAACGTCAATCGCGGCGGCGGCGACCCGAAAAAAGGAAAAAAAAAAAAAAAGGTTCCACTCCCGTCCGAGGCTTCCAGCCTTGTGAAGAAAAGCCTAGCTGACATTTCTTATATAGGTATGGGGCGGGGCCAGCCGGGAACAGCAAGCATGTGACATGGGGCGGGTCACTGGGATGATGTCCCCGGCTGGCCCCGCCCATACCTATATAAGAAATGTCAGCTAGGCTTTTCTTCACAAGGCTGGAAGCCTTGGACGGGAGCGGAACCTTTTTTTTTTTTTTCCTTTTTTCGGGTCGCCGCTGCCGCGATTGACGTTGGATCTACTTCGGGGGACATTGTTTTAATAAAGGACTTGTCAAAGACCCTGTACTGTGTTTTTTTTACACCACACTTAGTTTTTTTGTGAATGAGTCTGCGGACCGTGTACCGCAGAATCATTCACGTAGGGGGGGGGGGGCCGGGATCTGGGGGCCCCCTTGTTAAAGGGGGCTTCCAGATTCTGATAAGCCCCCCGCCCGCAGACCCCCACAACCACCGGCCAGGGTTGTGGGGAAGAGGCCCTTGTCCTCATCAACATGGGGACAAGGTGCTTTGGGGGGGGGAGCCCCCCTGCCCCAAAGCACCCCCCCCCATGTTGAGGGCATGTGGCCTGGTATGGTTCAGGAGGGGGGGGGCGCTCGCTCGTCCCCCCCCCTTTCCTGATCTGCCGGGCTGCATGCTCGGATAAGGGTCTGGTATGGATATTGAGGGGGACCCACGCTGTTTTTTTTTTAAATTTCAGTGTGGAGTTCCCCCTTAATATCCATACCAGACCTGAAGGGCTTGGTATGGATGAGAGGGGGGACCCACGCTGTTTTTTTTTTTTTTTTTTTTTATTGCGGACCTTTATTTTTACATTCAGCTTTCAAAATAAATATTATCTAGACCTTCAAAATAAGTAAAATCATAACAGAAATAATTATAAAGGATAAGAAACAAAAATAGAATCACTAGAACTAAGGAAATCTAGTTAGATTACATGAAGATATGCTGAATGCTGTTTATTAAACACAGTAGTCGCGACCGAGTGCCGGCTGTCAGAGGAATCCACAGATTCACTATTAGTCAGTGGCTAAAAAGCAAACGCCCATGGCAGAGGTCTAAAAGGTGTTCTGCACATGCTCAGTTCTATCTGCCAAAGACACTGCACGGGCGTCTAGATTTTTACTGTGTCGATTTCCTTGAAAAAAACGATTAACACATTCTTAATTTTTTTGGCAATAGCAGATATTGTTTAAAGTGAAGTCCTGATATTTGGCAAAGCAAATTTCTAAGTGAACATGTCTCTGCAGTGATTTTTCATGGTGTTAGACGTGCTTCTTAGCAAGTCTGCTTTTGTGAGTCTGATTCCGGGCGTGTGTCTTTTTGTGAATTAGATTGGGCGTCTGCTTATGGGCTCTGCTCAATAGTGAATTAGGTTGCAGGGTAAAAAATGGACGGACGCCCATGAAAATTGGGCTTAAGCGCATAAATATGCGCCCACGCCCAATAGTGAATCAAGGCCGATATGTCTTCTGTGGCTCTTCCAGAGGCACAGAATGTTTTTGTAGATGGCTCTTGCTCGAGACCCACTGACACTGTTTACCATGCAGGATATGCGGTGGTGCAGTTGCCAGATAAAGTACTTGAAGCAAAACCCATCCCATACCAGTCAGCTCAGGCCGCTGAACTGATAGCCCTTACAAGAGCATGTCAGCTTTTTGAGGGTCAGGATGTAAATATTTACACAGATTCCAGATATGAGTTTGGCGTGTGCCACGATTTTGGAATAATTTGGGAAAAGAGAGGATTCATTGCAGCAGATGGAAAATCCATCTCACATTCATCTCTGGTGAAGGCTTTACTCAAAGCCATACAACTGCCAAGATCCCTTGCTATCCTACACTGTAGGGCACACACAAATGAACAAACTGATATTGCAAAGGGATATGCTTTAGCTGACAAAGTAGCAAAAGAGGCGGCCCTTACCCAGCCTGCCATGATCCAGATGCCAATGCTCACCCCTGAAATGCCACTGTTGGATCAAACATTGCAGGATTTACAGACATATGCTACCTCAGAAGATATTAAGCAGTGGAATGCAGCTGGTGTGACCAAAGATCCACAAACTGGACTTTGTGTCACAGAGGGGAGACCATGCATTCCAAAGGCCAGTGCACCTCTGTTCATCTCACAGTATCATGGAGTAGGTCACAGGGGATGGCAGGTTACATGGGAACTGCTGGATAATGATTTTTTCATTCCTGGCCTTCCCTCTTTGGTAAAATCATATGTGTCTAGATGCATTACATGCATAAGGAATAACCCAAACAATCCTCACAAGGCAAGACATGAACACCTGACATACCCATCAACACCTTTTACCCACCTACAGGTAGATTTTACACACATGCCAAAGGAAGGAAAAAGACAAGAATATCTTTTGGTAATTGTGGACATGTTTAGCTGCTGGGTAGAAAGCTTTGTAACCACAAAAGAAGATGCCCAAACTGTAGTGAGGATCCTTACACGGGAAATTATTCCCAGGTGGGGATGTCCACTCCAGATTTATTCTGACAACGGTCCAGCATTTGTGGCCAAGGTATGTCAGGATTTGGTGAAAACACTCAAAATTGAGTGGAAGTTTCACATTCCTTACCACCCTCAGAGCTCAGGTATAGTGGAAAGGATGAATAGGACCATCAAGGATAAAATTAGGAAAGCTACTGGAGGTACCTATGCAAACTGGAAGAAAGTACTGCCTGCAGTCTTGGCAGAGGTAAGGATGACTCCTTCTAAAAAGACAGGTTACTCCTCCTTTGAGGTTCTAATGGGTAGGCCCTTTCCCACTCCCTGGGCCAGACAGCCACTCATGGTAGAAAGAGGGGATTTGGAATTGATTCAGGAGGAATATGTGAGAAAACTTATTGAAACTTTGGACAAGGTTGAAAGAAATGTTGCTCGCACTTTTCCTCTTTCTTCACAGGAACCAACTCACTCTTTCCAAGTCGGGGACCGTGTGGTGATACAAGCCCTCCATAGGAATCGGAAGCAAGAGTATCCCTTTGGGCCCCCCACTTCTGTGATCGCTGTCACCAGGACCGCTGTCCTGACTGAGGATTCCAAGGCCTGGATCCATGCCAGCCGTGTAAAAAGGGTGAACCAAGCCCCTAAGAAGCAAGACAAAGGCAAAGACACAGATACAGAAGAAGAAAAAGGAAGTGAAGCCGGTGTAAAAGTCTTTGAAGAAGATGACCTTTCTGATGCTCTCACAGAACTCTGGGCAGACATTTTGCTTCCTCATACTAGCAACCCTGACTGTGTTCCTCCCAGTATGGACAATAACTAACTGCATTTATCACCCAGATGATTATGGAGTGATTAAGAGTATATGTAATACCTCCATCCAAGCTAGTGACCCAGATAATGCAGAACCAGTGCACACACAAAACCATAGTACACAACATTCTAGTGTCAGAAAGAAACGAAGTCTAACCCGCACTAAGAGAAGGATGAGAAGAATGTCCTTTGTACAAGATAAGGGATGGGGGGTACAGGAAACACCAGTCTTGACTACTGAGGATGTAAATCAGACCATAGTGTTTACTCTGACTAAAAACCAGGTGTTTGACCCGACTAAAGTTACTTATGATATTGGACCTTATAATGTGTACATGTGTGGGAGGAATAAGCCCTGTGGTTACTGGGAGAATATATGGTGGACAACAGACCCTCATAAATGGGAGACCCAATCAGCTAGAATTCCCCTAGAGGACATAGGCACCTATCAAAGAATCTCTATAGCAAAAGGCCAAGGGAATATCATTTTCACAATAAGGAACCCACAGGTCAGAGATAGTGGGGAATATAGGTTGGGAATAACTGTGTCAGGAACAGACCCCTGGGCCAACCTCATATTACAGGTAAAACCCTCCCCAAGAGTCCATGTCAATACCATAGACAATTCATTCCCCAAAGTTAGGAATCGACTGGATAATGAGGTGACAGGAGTAGTGATGCAATCAGAAGACAGATTAAGCATTGAAACTGGTTACTCTGACAAAAATGAATGGATTGAATGGGTGAGATGGACCACTAAGAGTAAGGGACAGGGAGACTGTGTTTCATGTGCCAATCCCCGCCCCCTACTTGCCACAGTTCCTTTGTTAGAAGAAGAAACTAATATGTCCTGCCTAATTAGAATGTATAAAGATAACATCACTGAGAAGGAATGTTCTGATTTTGTTAAGAAGTTCCCTGTTACTGGATTACGAAATTTACCTTTGGCCTCTAAACCGGTACCAGGAAATTTCACCTGCTTTGAACATGATGATGCTAAAGGTAAAGATTTAGGTACATTCCCACCTAATTACTGTATTAAGACCATCCGCACCTCCGCAGAAGGCTACTGGAAGGAATGGTTTCAGGACCACCGGCAGCAACTGTCGGATGTGTGGTGGCTGTGTGGAGATATGAGACTCAGAGCCAGACTCCCCAGCAGATGGAAGGGAAGCTGCGCTCTGACCCATCTTCTCATGCCTTTCTTTATGATCAAAGTAGAAGATGGGATAAGAAGCTTGCCCATCTTGGAAAAATCCAGATCTAGAAGGTATAAATGAAATGCACCCCGTGGTTCCTTTGACAATAGAGTTTACATAGATGCTATAGGTGTACCAAGAGGAGTCCCTGATGAGGTTAAAGCTCAGGACCAGATTGCTGCAGGGTTTGCCTCTATCGCTTTATGGGTACAGCCTAACAAAAATGTGGATTGGATTAATTACATTTATTATAATCAACAAAGGTTTGTTAACTATACTAGAGATGCTCTAAAGGGGGTCTCTGCCCAACTTGATGCAACATCCCTTACTGCTTGGCAAAACCGCATTGCTCTTGATATGTTATTAGCTGAGAAAGGAGGAGTATGTAAAATGTTTGGTTCCTACTGCTGTACTTTTATCCCCAATAACACCGCTCCTGATGGAAGCATTACTAGAGCCCTTCAAGGCCTCCAAATGTTGTCTGAAGAATTGGCTGAAAACTCAGGAGTAGAAAATCCACTAGCTGGTTTATTTGAAAATTGGTTTGGTAAATGGGGAACTCTGATGAAAACTATGCTGATTTCTATAGTAATGGCTGCTGCAGTATTAACTCTGTGTGGTTGCTGTTGTATCCCCTGCATCCGAGGTTTAATGCAGAAACTTATTGACGCCACTATTACTAGAACCATGTGGAATCAGTATCTTGATAAAGGACCTACTAAGGGCCCCAGGTACCAACCTGTAAAAAAGGTGTAAGGTCACGTGCGTGACCTAAGAGGGGGTTTGAAGGAATCAGCCTTTCAGCATTACCATACCGCCATTTTGTCTCTTATCTTAAAAATGGCAGAGCTTAGGCTAAGTATCCATTTTAAAACTTAGTCAGTACTTAAAGTTGAATTTGTGTTTAAAGACTGTTCTTTACTTTCGATAAGAGTATAAGGTTCCTCTTTTTCCCTTCAGATGTAACTTCCTTTTTTCCTCTGGCTAGCACAAGACTGAAAGTCTGCGGTTGGATATATCCTGTTGCAAGATCATTAATAACTTTAGCCAGTGTTAAAATAGGGAAATTGTCTACTTTCTATACTAATGCTTGACGCATTTAATAATAATTTACATGAATGCCAAATGATTGGGCATGACTGACTTATAGAATATTCTGATTGGTTAATGCATATCTGTCAATTGATTGGTTCTTATATTTCCATGTATTGTTTTAAGTTTCATATACAAGTTTAAACACGGAAGAATAAATTCAGTTCCTTCTGAGATACCACCTTGTGTCTGTGTGCATTTCCTGTGTCTCAAAGGGGGCTCCAGGCCTGAGGACAGACACTGATCAAGGCCAGGGACTGACGGGGGTCAGTGGCTACAGAAAGGAACAAGAAGAGCCAATTCCTTTCAGTAGGTGGCACTGATGGGCATTGACAGGCATCACTGATGGGCACTGAAAGGCAGCACTCATATATGGCACTGATAGGTGGCATTGACTGGCACTGTTAGGCGGCACTGACTGGCATTGATATGGCACTGATGGGTGACACTGAAAGGCAGCTCAGATGGGCACTGATATGTGGCATTGATGTGCACTGTTAGGCACTGAAATGTGGCACTGATGGGCACTGGCAGGTGGCATGGATGAGCACTGAGAGCTGGCGCTGATGGACACTGACAGGTGGCACTGCAAGGGCTACACTGATCATCAGGGCACACTGATCATCAGTGCATGGGGGTGCTTTAAATTTATTTTATTTTTTTTTACACTGACACTTTAATTTTTCTATCACTTTTATTGCTGTCACAAGAAATGTAAACATCCCTTGTGACAGCAATAAGCATGTGCCAGGTACTCTTTAGGGAGAGATTAGGGGTCAATAAGACCCCAGATCCCTCCTCTGCCCTTAACCGCATCTGATCACACCAAGATCAGTGCAATCAAATCCTTTCCATTTGTAAAAATGGCACCGATTACGTCCGGCAGAACCGCAAGTGATGTATGCTCACCGCTTCCTGTTGCCTATATCATAGAGGTAGAGTGGTTCTGGTCTTTGTATGCCTCTATGGTCAGCCGGAGGAAAGGACAGCCCGAGGAAGGAGGCTTCCCATCCTGCTGCTTGTAAAAGTGGTCCAGCGGCTAGTTAGTCACTCAGATTGCTTTTACAAGAGCCAACCATTGGCTCTAAACCCTGCTTGTACATATGTATACCTCTCCCATTCAGCACTTGTATACGCCATTCCTCACCTGTATACTCCCCATCCATCACCTGTACATACCTCCCTACCAGGGGCGGACTATTTGGAAACTCGGGCACTGCCCGAGGGCCCGGGGTCAGTAGGGAGCCCCATGAGATGCCCCTGGTACCTTTTTCATAGGCTTTTTTGAGTTTGGGCAAGGACACAGGGGCCCCATGATCTCCTATTGCCCAGGGGCCCCATGAGTTGTCAGTCCGCCCCTGCTCCCTACTCTCTGAAATAGGAACAACACCTGCAGCACCCACTTATATACACTTTTTTAATGCAGGAACGTGTGTGTGTTTGGATTGTACACTTACATTCTGGCTGTCAATGTGGTCACATGATTGAAAGCTGGTCCCACCAGCTCCCCATGATTACTAGACCAGGAATGGAGTTTGACAGCTTAGTCTCGGTGCTGGGAATAATCTCGGCAGAGAAATATGGCTGCATATGTGTGGCATGTAGGCAATAAAGCCCACCCTCTTTGCTGCCACACATCTGCATTACGTGGGTTACAAGAGGTGATGGGTTTAGTCTCACTGCACCCAGAAATACTATGTAGGAAGACCATCCAAGACCAGCAGCTTTTACCAGATGATTCATACAGTTTTGTGTATGACCGGTCCTCTTCAGAGTGATCTTTTTGTATGATGTTGAGACCCAGCAAAATACCAGATGGAGTAGTCCACAACCCTGGATCCACAAAAATGGATCCAGATTGACCCAGCAAACCAGAGAAAATCTCACTGCATTGTTAATTATTACATCTTTATTATTTTTTGTAACAATTCCAATCCGGGTAACTTAGTCTAATACTCATTTATCTTACACCGTAAAGTACAAAAACCTTCAACGAAACCAACTGTGGTCAAATCCTACTGCTGTCCTTGTAACAGCGGCCAGTGGTATGTAGAAGTACATCTGTTACAGCGGTCTTGGTGGATGTGCGTGGACTGCCATTGAGGTCCATATCTCTGGCTGGAAAAGGGATAGAGGATGTCCTACACATGTCCTGGCTGTGGTTATGGTTGCACAGTCTCTGCAGGTACCAGATTCCCCGTCGTATCCAGCTGCATACACTTACAGGAACACGCCGACACCGGGCACTCAGTGTGATCCCTGCCAATCACAAGAAAACACGCTTACATTATTATTATACAGGATTTATATAGCGCCAACAGTTTGCGCAGCGCTTTACAAAATGAAGGCAGACAGTACAGTTACAATACGATTTGGTACAGGAGGAAACAGAGGGCCCTGCTCATCAGAGCTTACAATCTAGGTTTATTATATTGTTTGCTCAACTTTGCAGTGTTTTTGTTTTTTTTTTGTAACAGTTCACTCCACAAGTTATGTCCCTTTCCATGTTCCATAGTTAGGTTAAAAAAAAAAAGAAAATATATATAAAGACAAGTCCATTGGGTTCAACCAATAGAACAAAACAAACCAAAAATCTCCATATAAAGAATTCTATACCCACAGACAAGCCAAAGGAAAGCAAAAAACACTTATAAAGCCTGGTCCAATTTGCTCCAACAGAAGCAAAATAATTGCTTCTGATCTCAAAAAGCAATTTTGTATATTCCCTGGATCAATAGTATTAATAGCCTTTTATATTCTATATATTTAGGAATGTATATAGCTTAACCCATTTCAGGACCACCCACCACGCTTAAACTGCAGCAGCGTGGTCCCACTGCACTAAATCACATACATGTACGTGCTTTAGTAGGGTGGGGGGGTGCGTGCACATGCGCCAGCTGCCCCGGGTGTGCTGTCATTCACTACAGCATGAACCGATCAGCGGGTCCCAGCCAATGATTTATGGCCGGGACCAGCTGATCGGCCGAGCGCATGACAGAAGTAATACAGACGAATGACTGTCTACAGACAGCAGTAATGTGCTGTTTTTTTTCTCCCTGCAAAGCAGGGAGTAAAAACCAGCACATTGTGTAGTAAACATTGTAATTCAGAGTATTAACCCTTTGATTGCCCCTAAATGTTAACCCCTTCCGAGCCAGTGTCATTAGTACAGTGACAGTATATTATTATAATACAGGATTTATATAGCGCCGACAGTTTGTGCAGCGCTTTACAAAACAAAGGCAGACATTACAGTTACGGTACAAGAAGAATCAAAGGGCCCTGCTTGATAGAGCTTACAATATAAGAGATATATTATTAGAACTGATCACTGTATTAGTGTCACTGGAGATGTCAGTCAATTCTCCCCCCCCCCCCCGTATCAGTTAGTGTCAGACTGCCCGCCGCACTATCACAGTCCTATAAGCCGCTGATCACTGCCATTATTAGTGTAAAAATAAATACATAAATATTCCAGGATATATACACCATAGTTTGTAGATGTTATAATTTTCACACAAACTGATTAATATACACTTATTGGGGATTTTCTTTTTTCACCAAAGACATGTAGCAAAAAACATTTTGCTCTAAATTTATGAAGAAATAAAATTTTCTGTAACAAAAAGTAGAAAACATTGTATCTTTCTCCAAAATTTTCAGTCTTTTCTTCATTTATAAAATAAAATATGAAAAAAAAAACCCAGTGGTGATCAAATACCACCAAAGAAGGCTCTATTTGTGTGGGAAAAAATGTGCTTACATTTTGTTTGGGTGCAATGTTGGATGACTGCACAGTTACCAGTTAAAGTAGCGCAGTGCTAAATAGCCAAAAATGGCCTGGCCACAAAAAGGGGTAAAATCTTCCACAGGTCAGGTGGTTAAAAAAAATAATTCAGCTAACTAGAACTAGTACCTTACAGAGTCTATTCCTCATTTTCACAGCTCTTATGGTGGAGAAGCCTTTCTGTAGGCAGGAGGCAAAGTATAAATTCACTGAGAAAATTAAACATTTTTTTTGCAAGTGAAAAAAATGTGCATTTATTATTAGTAGTTTTTCTTTTTCCTAAGGAGCCTGCAGAGCATTGCACCCGTGATCAGCAGATAGCGGGTGCAATGCTAGGATCCTGCAGACTCTCAGTCAGTTGTCTAGCCGTACCTCCCATATGGGCAGGCAGTTACTGCACTGCAGGAAGATCAATAAACTACAAAATCGTTCATCAGCACCCTCACAGTTCATTGAGAGCTAAAAGCAGTCTTCTGCAATGGCACACGGCTGTTGTAGTTCATTCATTCACAGAACTCTGAATGAAGGACACGGCTATGTGGGTGGAGCTGGTTGCAAATTATGACAGTGGGTGCAGGGAGAGGGGGAGGATGCTGAACATATTACACCCTAAATACAGGTGTAACACCTCAGAAAGGTGAACTTATCCGTTATTTTTCTCCAAATACAAAAAAAGAATGCTCTGTAATGTAAAAGTGAATAATAAAAGGTCACCGAAATGAAAATTCTGGTATTGAAACCGATACCGAAAATTCAGAATAGACGTGGCTGAGAATCGGAACCAAAATGCCTGTGTATGTGGGGAGGCTCAATTTTTTTTTACTTTAATGTGTATTTTTATTTATTTATTTTTTTAAACCAATGATTTTATTGCTATCACCAGTAGTCCCCTATAGTACATGAGTGACAGGTCCTCTTTGTAGGGGGGAGGGGAGTTGTGTGCAAGGAGGCGGCAGGAGAGGAGCAGTGTATACAATGAGGGAGGCTCCATCACTGGCTATCGCTAAATGTCACTGCCGTTTTTTTAAATGCAATTACCGGCTTTTTCTTTTTCCTTCACTATAGCTCCGAGAAGGAGCGGTCATTCTCCCTGCAGCTAAAAGAAACAAAGGGTGATTGGCCACAGCGATCACATGGTACCAGCAGTGGGCTGGTACAGTCATCGGCTATCTCCGGTAGACCCAGTGGAGAACAGATCACGGCAGAGGGTGGCCCATGGGGAACACGCATGAGGCCCGATCCTCAGAGGACATCATACGACATCCTTCTAGAAGAACAGGGCTGCTGCCCAGCCGTCATTTTATAACAGGCTAGACAGGAATGGGTTAAAGCCTTGTGTAGCAAAAAGAGACATGCTTTTTTTTTTCTCATAGAAAAACTTTTTTTTTTTTTGCTGCGGTTCTCCTCCAGCCCCTCTCTCTCTACATGAACTCACTCAAGCATTGGCTGCTCTAGACCAGCTTCCTGAGCAACAGACACTTTCTTGTCTCAATCAGGAGCACATATGACGGGAACAACGCAGGAGCATAATTAGGGAACAGTTGCTCGGGTACTTACTGTTATAGGAGGACAAGGATCCCAACAGCTGAAACACGAGGTTTTTCTTTTTAATGAACGCTGCACATTTTTAAAAAGGACTGCATTTTTTTTTTTGATGCCATAAACATAAAAGCTTATATAAGATCCGTAGTGATTGGGTTTACATCCATGTAATGTTCATCATTTTCATACAATTTCTCTATAGCCATTGAAAGATATTATGCTTTCCGATTTTAGACCCAGCGATGTCATCACTAGTTCTCTGTGCTACTCTAAGCAAGGCAAGCAGATCAGGGCTGGTACCACGCATGGATTCCTCAAAACAGCACAGGGGAAACTTTGTTATACCACACGTGTCCAACATATTACAGGCACCTGGAATAGCTCCGAGTCTTATTTCAGAAAAATGTCTTAAAAAAAAAAAAAAAAATGACAAGCTCTGCACGGGGAGCCCACATCCTCACCTGAACCAGCTCATCATGTGGCCAGCGTGGCCACCATGCCGACAGTTGTGACACCAGGTGAACCAGTTATTGAACTGCGCAACTTTCTTCTCCTTGCTGAGGTCTACCTTCTCATCAGACTTAGACACTCCTAGACAGAAAACACGTCTGTTAAATAGAGCTGAACTCCGAGTAAACAGCTAAATACACACAAATATATATACACACATACATACATACACACACACATACGTGTGTGTGTGTATACAGTCATGGCCGAAATTGTTGGCACCCTTGATATTTCTCCAGGAAATCATGTATTTCTCACGAAACGTATTGCATTAACACATGTTTTGCTATA